>NC_132878.1:50703584-51003584 GCF_030463535.1 Salminus brasiliensis | reverse complement strand
TTTATAAGCACATATTCAGTGTATCTAGGACAGTTATGTCCAGAGGAGACGACAAAGCCTTAAGGTCTTTTCACACTATCTGACTCTTTACCCAGGGGGTAATTGCATGTCAAGCTTTGAAAATGAACACTAATGCTGCCTTTCAGACCAGAGTTTCTGGTTGCTTATGCTTATTCACTCCTTTTAATGCTCAGAACTTCAAGCTGATGCAGAGACTCACGTATACTGTTCTGTTGTGACCCACTGTCTGCCTCTTTGAGTCACACTGGCTAAAATAAAAAGGATAGCTTCATTGCCAGTACCACTCAATAGATCCAGTTCTCCCACATTCACATATGGACATGCAGCAGATGATCATTGGTTTGAACCCCGATAACAAATAAATTGAAAACACATACTCTGACGTGATGGTGAATGACGGCGCACAACATGCTTTTTTCATAAGAAGCGACCTTGGGTGCTTTTGCAGACCTATTGGGGGCATTAAATAGAACATTATTTTTCAAACTCTTCATTTAGTGAAAATGCCTTTCGGTCAGTCTTGTCCAAGCCTTAGGCTGGTGTTCCATATAGATTTCATAAAAGTGACTTTGGAGTGCTTGTTTGTAATCTCTATTCTGCTGTAACCCCTTCAGGGCACTGCTGGAGCAGGTGGAGCACTGGCAGAGTTTCCTGGCACTGGTCAACATGATCATGTTCTGCACAGGCATCCCTGGACACTACCCAGTCAACGAGACCACAAGCTCCCTCACTCTCACTTTCTGGTACACTCTGCAGGTATGCAGCATCTCACAGAACCAGTTCCAGTATGTTTGGGGTTGCAGTGACAGTCTTCCATAGTCCAGTTTTTCACAATCATGCGTGATGTACAGATTCTGAGTATGAATTTTAGACTTCTTAGAATTGGTAAACAAGAAGAAAACAAACTGGCTTTTGTCTGGTTGTTTTGTCACCTACTCATGCCCACAGATGCACGTACACACTGTGACTGTGCGTGTCTGTGAGAGCGTTAGGGATGTATATAAATAGTTCGACCTTTACTGTCAAGATAATAGACGCTGCCAGTGAACATTAAACTGCGGCTCAGGTCACTCTAGACCAGCCCATCCCTGCTGTGCATGTTCAATGGTGTTTTGTCCTTTATGTCCTTCCCCATTGACCATGTACATGTATGTACTTGTTGATGCATCAATGTTGTAGACCTCATTCCTCTCCTTTCTCTGTATAGCTCTCCTCCTTTCCCTTCTTTCTAGCCCTCCTTCCTTCTCTCCCTCCCTCCTCCCCCGCATCCCACACCCACTCAAACACCAAGAATCGTGCACAGTCATGTGCTGTTACAGAAACGCAAACAATAATTTGTTCAGCTCAGAGCACATCAAATTATTCATTCTTTATATCTGCCTCTCTGCTGTTTGAACATGTGACAGAGCTGCTGGGCTGGTACATATAAATTTGCATCGTAAACACCAACATGCATATTACTTGCACTAACTAGGAACAGGTTTGCACATACGTGGACCACGGATTAATCGCCAAAGTTTAACCATAACAGTGTGGAATATATTTCTGCTGCCGCTGTTACATTTTGCAGTAATAATCCCCTCAGTCTGGACACAGAACTGCAGTGAAAATCAGCAATCAGTAAGAGGACAACAGAGCAACAACATAGAAACCGAAGACCCCCAGTGAGCAGCCTAGGGCCACAGTGGCATGGAAAATCTCCCTCAGAGCAGGAGGAAGAAACCTTAGGCGGACCCAAGGCTCACAAGGGGGACCAATCCTCCTCTAATCAGAACTATTTCTAAATTAGTGATAATTTAGATTTTTTTATATATTTATATATTATATATTTATAAATATATATATATTTTTTATTATTAATTGTCATAGTATCACCACATAAGACTGTCTTGCTTAGGTGTGCTGATATAACTAATATAATCATGGTAGAGATGGTAAGAATAAAGCATGTAATTATGGGTAATAGTGGTAATAATAATATTAATAACAGTGGCAGATAATCCAGAGTCCATGTGAATTTTAACATGCTCGTTAGGCAGATAGCAGTGGCAGGAGGGTGGGCAGCTGTTTTGACATGGGTGGCCTGAAAACATTCAGACTGAGCAGCTGTCTTTCACGTGAACAGCGCGTTTGTTTTAAATTTTGACTTTTAAAAGATATTGGAATTTATTTATCTTTCATATTAGTAGAAATGTTCATAGCTAACGCAGACAGGACTGTAATGTAATGTAATCCTTTACATTATTTTCGGTCTTGTACTCCGCTCTTCAATAGTAGAGCATAACATTATTGGTATAGTATTTGTATGTAGGACAGTGGTGCTGGGTCATCAATCACAGGGTTATGGGTTTAATACCTGTGTTCACTAAGCTGCCCTACAGCAAGACCCTTAACCCTCTCTGCTCCATGGGCTAAACTGGGATATGTGAAAAAGTTGAATGTCACTGTATTCTACCAGCGTGTGTAAAAATAAAAGTAAATGATTACAATTATAAATTATTATTCAGTTATTCTTGCCTGTAAGAGGTTTCAACCTCTGATCTGTGTTTGGGTTTACCTATAACTTTGCTACCCTTAGTGAGTTGTACAGAATAGAAAAATCTCTGCTGACCCCACACCCACTCAATATAAAGGTGTCGGAGAATGTATGAACTACAACTGGGGTGCTAAATAATCAGTGTTTGTAATTCCAAAAGCCACATGATGATTATTACATTTCTGTTTTTATTAATAAGGATGTAGTGGTGTTAACCCTATGGTTCTCTGTGTGTGCCACAGGACGACATCATGTCATTTGAAGCAGAGAAGCAGGCCGTGTATCTCCAGGTGTACAGGCCGGTGTATTTCCAGCTGGTGGACGTCCTGCTCCACAAAGCCCAGTTCCCCACTGATGAAGAATACGCCTCCTGGTCCTCTGACGAGAAAGAGCAGTTCAGGATCTACAGGTGTGTTGGGGCATGTGTGTGTATTTTGAGAGAGGAAAAGATATGCTGCTGCAATGAAAAACATGTGCATGTTTCACCTCCTATGCCTGTCACACAAATAAAATGCAATTATTATACTCAGCACATTTTTTGCTGAGTTTTGTTGAGTTGGCACCAGAGCAAGAGGCTAAAATGCAAGACAAAGCTGCCCTCCAGAAGTAAATGTGTCGGAGAGAGCGAGGGACTGAGAGACCAAATATATATTTTGTCAGTAACTTTCGTTCTTTGTTTAGGGTGGACATATCAGACACGCTGATGTACGTCTATGAGATGCTGGGAGCAGAGCTGCTTAGTAATCTGTATGACAAGCTAGGCAGACTGCTTACCAATGCTGAACAACCAATGTCCTGGCAGGTAAGAAAACACACACACACACCCCTATGATCTGCAAACAATGCCAAAGAAGAAACTTTCTGGCTAATACACAGTACTTGATTAACATCAATGTTTTTGTATGCTGTTTACCCCTATAAATCCTTTTAACCCTGCATGTAGACCCCCTACTGCATTATTTGTATAAATTATGTTACATTAAAAACCCTTAAATAGAACCTTTGGCACTCCACAGAATCTGGTAAACTAAATGGCTATGTGGACATTTTTGCTGTAGGATTGAAAACTGAATCATTAGGTTGAGGGTTAAGGGACTAAACATTTGTTTGTATGTTTGGTTTCTACAGCACACCGAAGCTCTGCTGTACGGTTTCCAGTCCATAGCAGAAACGATAGATGTGAACTACTCTGATGTCATTCCCGGCTTGATTGGCCTTATTCCCCGAATCAACATCAACAATGTACAGCTTGCAGACACAGTCATGTTCACTATAGGTTTGTATTAAAGGTGTTATAATGGGCTTAACCTAATTCAAGTTGTGTATGTTTGTGTGTGTGTGTGTGTGTGTGTGTGTATATATATATATATATATATATGTATGTATATGTAGATGTGGTTTGGCTATCATGCTGAGTTAAAGTGTAAAATATTCTTTCGTCTGCTCTCGCTCTAGGTGCACTTGCAGAATGGTTAGCAGATCACCCAGTGATGTTGAGCAGCGTATTGCCGCTGGTGCTGCAGGCGTTGGGAAATCCGGACCTGTCCGTGTCCAGTGTGTCCACTTTAAAGAAAATCTGCAGAGAGTGCAAATACGACCTGCCCCCTTACGCCACAAACATAGTTGCTGTGTCACAGGTGATGAATTCATCCACACAAACACTCGAAACAGTTGACTTTACAGAGCAGACCTAAATGTAGACATACAAGCTCTGCACTTACCAGAACATGGAGGTTTCCTTTTGAACTAAAGTTTCATTTCATTATATGCACTGAACAAGTGCACTATAACAAATGTGTTAATGTTTGTCCTTTGCTTTCTTTGCCCTACAGGAAGTGCTGATTAAACAGATCCACAAGGTCAGTGGCTCTCATTTTCGCTCTAAGGTTAACTATGGCTGCAACAGCTTTTCAACAAGGAGAATGCTGATAGTAAAATGTTAGCAACACACCATATCAATGAATTGCCTTAATAGTGTTTGTTTACACCACTTGTTTGAACTGTGGAAAAATACTGTTGGTAGACAGTATAAAATATGACTGTCACATATATGCCAACATTTCACTTTAAAATAAAAAAACACCTGGCATGGCAGCATGGTCAGGCATGTGCATCTTTTTATAAGACTCACTGCACCCACGAGAGAAGCTTGGAATGGTAAGTACCTGAGATGCTGAAACCTTAGTGAGAAGTCAAGTAGCATATCATTGTCTGCTTTTCTGCCTGCTCTGTTCAGATTTAGCAACTAAAAAAGTGGCCGACATTGGTTGAAGAGGTCATTTGTATCTTGAAATCGCTTGTCTACACTCTGCTGTACGGTTACCACGGTTACTTTCTTTTTTTTCTGTGCCTTAGCAAAAATAGCGTTTCAGGTCACTGAAAACTGAGCTTTTGGAAAATGTTCTCCACAGTGGAGGTTTTCAAAACTTTACCATTTTGCTGCACTGAGCTTCAGATCTGAATGTGTGCACTTGTGTGTGTGTGTGTGTGTGTGTGTGTGTGTGTGTGTGTGTGTGTGTGTGTGTTTTTGGTATTAGTAAAATTACATTTTCTAAAGATTGAACAGCTTAAGTGGGTCCCACTTCTGGGCAGTTGCTAAGCTTTTGCTACTTGGCAACAAGGGTCATGCAGTTTTTGCTTGGTGCCTTCTATCGTAATGCAGAGTGTTTGGTAGATGGGTGCTATAGTATTTCAGGTGATTGCAGTGCTGTTGCTTAGGGGTTGCTAAAGTATGCCTGGTGGTTGCTACTAGGGTGTTGCTAAATGGTTGCTGTGATTACTACATGTAATTAGATGGGTATTACTAGTGTATTTGTAACACTCAACCAATTACATGGGCATCTTCACATGGGCCTCTTCACACGAAATCACACACTAAAAATGAGCCATGTGCAACCATGTGCTAATTATTGGCATGCTGATGCCTTTGCTTTACATAAATGATTATGTAAATTGTTTGTTGCAGCCCTATATAGATTTTTTTTTTTCCTCTTGTTTTTGTAATAAATGTCTTAAATAACAAAACTGACTATAGCTTATCTCTCTTCCCCCTGGCAGACGAGTCAGTGTATGTGGCTGATGCAGGCTTTAGGCTTTCTGTTGTCAGCGCTGCCAGTGGAGGACATTCTGAGGAACCTCCACTCTCTTATCACACCCTACATCCAGCAGCTGGAGAAACTGGCTGAGGAGACGGTAAGAATCTTACCTGTGATTACAGACCTGCATTACTACAGTTAGACTTAAACTAACTTTGTCCCACTCAGAGATCTCTCTACAGTCAAAGATTCAATCTACAGTCAAAAATTCAATGGCCGTTCACGACAGACTCATCAGACTCTATACAGATCCCTTAAATGTAATTCCTTAAATGACAGTTCCTCTGAATTTTTTTTTCTTTTTCTGTCTTAGTCTTGTCCTTGCTCCAGTCCAGTAGTTCATACCCCAGTGGCAGGGTTCCTGTTTGACCAGGAAAACTGACAGATTAATTAAAATATTCCAGGGTGCATAAGAAAATAGCATACAGTCTAACTTCTGAACTAGTCAAAGAGTAATGTAGGCTTTGTTGCTGGACATGCCCCAGCAGCACTTACTATGATGGACGTTCAGACCGACCAAGGTCCGGGGGTCCAAGGTCCAAGGTCCCTTTGTTTTTCAATGTATGGAAACAAATCATCTGTGTGAAGCTAAAACCTTGTATCGCCATTTATTTGATGTATTTTTGCCTTCATGAATCTGGCGGTTGTTCTAGACATCATTTCAGTGTTTTCAGTTGTAATTTCATGTTTAAAAAAATGCTTAAAAGTATTACTTGACAGTGTCAACTTACTGTGTAGTATTTTGCAAAACATTAACACATTAACAGTGATTGTATTTTCCCTGTTAATCTGACAAGCTGAGTCACTGCCAAAGATCTTTTCCAGCAGCAGCATTTCCTAGCAGAAGCTTCAGTTGATTTGAACCTTCCTATTTAGTTGAATGTGTTTTTCAGATCTCTCAGATCAGATAGCTAACATCAGCTGTCTGCTTGAATTTGATTGGGGTTGGTTGTTGCTATGTTGTCACAAATTGGAAAAGGGGCAGGTTTTTGTTGTAGTTCTGACTCTCGTTTTGGCCTTGCTCCATATGAACAGACCTGTGTGTGTGTGTGCGCTCACTGTTATTATGGAACATTTCTCAGTGGGGCCAGACTGGCATTTCACCGGACTCCGGAAGCAATATGCCACAGGCTAACCTAAGACTAATGAAACAAATACACATACACATACACACACACACTCTTTTTATCTTTTAATCTCTATCTGTGATTGAAATACCATATGCAGTCACAGTGTATTTCTGGGGTTGGGTAATGCCTGCTTTGTTTCAAAACCAAAAGTTATATATATATATATATATATATATATATATATATATATATATATATATATATATATATATATATATATATATAAAACAATTTGCTTAGGCGGTCACCAACAAAGTGAACATCATGCAGAAATCATTCAAGCTCACTACTGTTTGCATGAAAGAAGGTGGACTTGCTGGAAATGTACAGATATATGAGGGCAAATTGGGGCATTCTGTAGGCTGAATTTATTTCCATGCACAGAAGCCTTTTTGTCAAATGCTTTTAAATTGTTTTGATGATTTTTTTTTTTTGGATCGTAAAAGAAAACATGCATGGAAAGATGTACAAACTGCTTTCCATAGTTCACAGAATTGATCATAAATTATGTGGATCATAAATTATAGTTTTCCTGAGGTTAGAGAAGTTGAAATGGACAAAAAGCTTCAGGCTGTGCCACATTTGAAGCTTGTTAAAATCTCTTTTTAACAAATCATGCACCACATTGCCCATCCCTAGCTCACAACACATGAAACATGTTAAAAAATCCTGCCTCCAGACTTTACACCAACAAACTTGACTAATTGAAGCTGATAGGCTCTGCGATTGCTAATGGTAGCCATTAGTAGGGAGTGCTAGAGAGCCATTAGAGCAGATAGATTGTGAAGATTAAACTGCATTTTACCCCTTGTTCTTCACAGGAGGATATTCCCACACCACCCCAAAATAGACACACCCAGACAGAAAACTGACCTCACGTATTAAGCCCTGCTAGTTTTATTAGCAACTGTTTTCAAATGAGCATGCATAGAGTCCCTCAGAGAGAGGCACACTGCCACAATGCTGCCCCCACATCAACACGCACACAAAGAAACCGAATGTCGCACATGTTGGACCCTGTAAATAACGCCATCTGACTAGTTGAACAGAGTGTAAATGTTTATTTATGAACTAGTGGCTCAAGTATCAGAACTGTTCGAACATATGAAGGGTTTCATCTCTTTCTCACATGCTCTCTTTCTCTGCCTTTCTGTCTCTCTCTGTCTCTCTCTCACTCATGCACAGTTTTCCTCTTACGTCTTTTTTTTTTTTTTTTTAAGAAGAAGGCATTACATCAGACTCTGAGAGCAGGCTCTGCTCTTTATGCTCTGTCAAACAGTGACACCTAGTGATGAGAGGAACCATAGCTCTGTGTGGTTATTTTTAGGAACGTGGCGGACCCTTAGGAGCATTATTAGATGATGAAATCGTGGCAGGCTTGAAGAAGAACAGCGTCTGTTCAGCGGGTCTATTCATGTGTCAGTTGACTGATGTTATTTATATAGCTTTTAAAGTGCCTGGGGTGAGGAAAATAACAGAAAGGAGCAGGGCGTTTTAATGGCCATTTGAAAAGTGACTGATTCTTTAGAAACCAACATTTCGTTTTGTTTTTCCCAACTTGACAGGAATACCCTCATTTTTTCGTACTTTTTAATTTGTTAATGTAACAACATTCCGTTTTGCCATGGTTAACTTTGTTAACGTTGTTAGGGCTATGATGATACGAGGCTGTATTACGATACACAAAGGTAAATGGTACATTAAATACCCAAGAGTTTATTTTCAGCCACTTTAAGCAGCAGCCATTGCTGACACAGATCTTCATTTGTGGACATGGCTTATATAATCTCCTTAGAAAAGCACTGCTAGTACAGTGAGATGCCCTGGAGCAGCCACATGTAACCTAAGATCACCATGCCCAGTTCCAAGTGTGCCAGTACTGGTCTGTGGAGCAGCGACACTGGCTTCTTTGGAGAGATGGAGCTTTGTCCAATACCTTTGGGATGATTTAGAGTGGTGTCTGTGAACCAGAGCTAATCATCTAGCATCAGTCATCTAGTATCTGAACCTTATTAAAATGATCATGATATGAAATCAGTCAAATCCTCACACCAGCATCTAAAAGTATTCACCCCTTTCAATCCCTTTTATTGCTCTTATTCATGGAATCATGATCATAAATTTTGTCTTACAATTAGTACAAATGGAGATATGTAGATGACCTGAGTGCAGTGAATGTGTCTCAAGAGACTGTAGGGACACCTGTCTGGAAGGTCCAGTCACTGGTTAATCAGTATTTCTGGCTACAAAAACACCAAGAAGACCAGAAAAGAACACTCCACAAAGCTCAGAGAAGAGTCTGTTGAAGTCACTGACCATCCCCTAGAGTTTAGTTAAATCCAACATTAAGAAAAGAAAGGAATATGGGATTGGTGTGCAAATCTGCTGCCCAAGCCGATCGTCCTTACACCATGGGTCACAGTTTAAGAAGGAGATCAGTGAAGGAGACCACCAAGACAATTAGGACTACTCTGCAGGGGTGAAATTGATGCTGCCACTGCCATGCTTGATGGTAGAGGTTTTTTTCAAGGAGGGGCAGCCTCATTTTTAATACTGTTGATTTCAGTAGACACATTGGATGAGCTGCTGTGTTTTTGGTTTGTGGAGTAGTTATAATGTGTATATGTATGCATCTTTACCATACATGTATTTATTCACTACATGTGAGCGTTCTGTATAAGCCTAAATATAGGCTAATACAGACAAGGGCTGTTCTGTTCTACCACGACCCTGAAACCATCCCCCCTGATAGTCTGTGGTTGCTGATGTTGGGTTTTTGGCATGATGTCATGAGGCGCAAAGGGACTTTATCATGACTCAAGCTCCCAATCACACTGGCTGTTGTCATGGCACTAACAGCAATGATTAAAGAGTCGTTAAACAACCATCGGGCCCTAATTACTCCTGTTGTTCCCACAAGCTCTGCTGCAATATGGCCTCTCCCCATCTCTCTGTTTTTCTCCCTCCCTCTCTTTCTTTCTCTCTCACTATCCTTCTCCCTCCCAGTGGTCTGTAATTAAGGGCTTGTTTTAAAGTTTCCTCAAACACTATAATTTGCCATCTTTTCAAGTGCCTGGACTGCTGACTCTGTTCATTTGTCCCTGCTTTTATTATCAGTTCAGCAATTCTGCAGCCAATCGCATTGAAAAATACAAAAGTCCTAACAGTACTAATTTTGTTGATTAACACTGCTGTTGAGTTTTCTACAACTCGGCAAAGGTAACGAAATCATTTTTCTTTTTATGCCTTCTTCTTCCCTGCAGCCCAATCCCTCTAATAAACTGGCGATTATCCACATCTTGGGTCTGCTGTCCAACCTCTTCACCACGCTCGACATCACCAAGCAGGAGGATGAGTCTGGGGAGAGTGTGCCGCCTGTCAAATCAACAGCGCCACAAACTGGCCCCAACCCAGTGAGTACTGCACCGTTCAGCAGCAGAGATGATATAGAAATGCTTCTTACCCTTTACCAAAAGTGTTGTTGTTTATCCTTTTTTTTATTAATCATCAAAATAGTAGATGTAATAGTTCTTGTTAAGTGTGTCTAGCTCCCTAAACAAGGAAAGGCAAAAAAGGGAAGAGGAGACAAAATCTCATGAGATGTAAAATGACTGCAGCGCCCTCATCACTTTCACATGATCTGAATTATCTCTGTTTAAAACCAATCAAAAGTGAGATTCTTCTGAGTAGAGATTCTTCTGAGTAGAGAGAACTTAATTAAGCCCAAGCAACCCAGTGTCAGGCCTTAGATGTATACGTCTGGAGTTTTTAAAAGGGAGAAGGATTATTTGTGGCTTTTTGCAAAAGAAAATAGATGACCACTAATATATGTAGAATACTGTGATCTTGTGTTAATGGTGCAGGGCAGTGTTGCTCTTCCATGGGTTCCGTGCTGCACCTGTCATGCACAAGAAACTGTTAATACGTAGCTGCCAGCTACCCAACGTGGTTATTCAGAAAGGCATTACTATGGTATTCAATCTAAGGCATTGCTTGTTAGAGCGCTCTGTATTTGTGTGCCTTTGTTCATCTCTCTTTCTGGCTCTCTCTCTCTGTCTGTCTGTCACTTAGGTGGTGGTGGTGCTGCAGCAGGTCTTTGCCCTTATTCAGACAGTCCTCAGTAAATGGCTGAATGACTCACAGGTCGTAGAGGTAAGATTTTTTACCAGCACTAGTAGCAAGTCCAACGGGCCATTTCAACATTTATCACATACTGCCACAAAAATGGATTTGCTTTTATTTTTTTATTTTTTTATTTTTTATCTTACATATTTTGTCATCTCCATAAGGATTTGGACAGTCATTTTGGAACAGTAGATTTGAAATAAAGCATTGATGTGTAGATTTTCACATTTCATTTCAGAAGTTAAATAAATATATTGCACTCATTATTTAGGAATTAGTCTTTTTTTTTTTTTTTTTTGCATAGTCTCCATTTTTGCAGGCTCAAAAGTAATTGGACAACTAACATAATTAAAATTATGAGCTGTCTGTTTTTTTGTGTAAAGAGTTCTAAGACTAACATCCGTAATACATGTAAATGAGAAATATTAAACATGAAAAAGTAATTGTTAAATAATTGCATGATTAAACAGTTAAACTCTCTCCATCTCAGGCTGTATGTGCTATCTTTGAAAAATCAGTCAAGACTCTTCTCCACGATTTTGCTCCTATGGTGGCTCAGCTGAGCGAGATGCTTGGCCAGATGTACAGCACTATTCCGCAGGCCTCTGCACTGGATCTGACACGCCAGGTAAACTCACAGTGTCACACACAGTGCATTTCAGAAGTTCATGTGTTAAACGCTTCAGGTCCCACATTAATACCTACTACGGTACCTGCCGACTTACATAATTATATTATATAATATGCATGCTTTGCTTTTATTACTTGTGTGGGGCAGCCATGACCTAAAGATTAGAGAGGCGTACTTGGAACTGAAAGGTTGCCGTGTTATCCCCTGGACCGGCAGGAACAAAAGAAGGGGTTGGGGGGCTAAAAGAAGAAACAGTGCTTTCTCCGCCATCAACATTCACAGCTCTGGTGCCTGTGAGCTAGACACCTAATTCTCAACTGCTCCCCATGTGCTTAGATGGCTTTCTTATTCATTGTTGCTTATTGTTATTCATTTATGTCCAGATGGTGCATATATTTGCCAGTGAGACAGACCACTTTCCTCCAATCAAAGCCCTGTTTGAGTTAGTCACCTCTGTCACGCTCACCATCTTCCAGCAAGGTATGCAGAGCAACTTTATTCTGTTTCTGTGCCTAAATGACTAATAATCTCCTCCTGAAAGTACTGTTTATGCACACATGTCCCACAGATCTTCATCACATTAGGTTGCAGCATTACCCTTTTTCTAAATTGCAAAACACTCTGTAATACGTTTAAATGAAGCCGATTATATACAGGTCTCAGCCCTCTACCTCCCATATGACACTCATGCACACACACACACACACACTTGTCAAGCTGTTTTTCAGATGTGGCTGCTCATCGTCTGCTGCTCCTGTCTCCCCTTCGCTTCTCCTTCGTCCCCTTTCTTGTCCTTCACTTTGTTTGTTTTTTTCAGTTTTTTTGCCACGTCGTTCACCAATTAACAGACATCATGTCTCTCTGTGCTCGTTAACCCTCTTATCTCCTCTTAGGTCCCATTACTGTGGCTCTGATGACCTGCCATGGCCTGTTTTCCTTTGACTGTTTGCTCTTTTTTATTTTTGGGGGGGGGGGGGGGGGTGTTCTGGGAGGATTGGGGATCAGAGTTGAAGGTGTTGATTGGGGTTTTGTTTGGAGTGTCGGAACAGCTAGAGGAGGGAAGTTTGGGGCTAACTGCTGCCCCGCTCTCCGAGGCGGCCGTGGTGACCAAGAGCTCAGCAAACCCTGGGGTGGGGCAAGTTGGGAAAGTGTGTATGATTTGAGTTAAGTTAAAAATGTAAAAGAGAGAAATCAACAAAAAAAGGAGAGAGAGAAAGAAATGTCACAGTAACAGGTGCCTCCTGGGTTCCCACTCCAAACCCACTTTGTTTTTGTTTTGTTTTTTTGTTGTTTTTTTTGTTGTTGTTTTTTAGGTTTATTTCTTTTTTTTCCTTTTTTCTTTGATTACTTCTCTTTCGGTTCGTTCTTTATCCTTTCTCCAAACTGACTCATGACTCCGTCTGGTTTTCAGTTCTTTGTTTTTGGAGTCTGCCTTCAGCGCCTTACATGCTCCTCCCTTCCTTCTCTCCCCTTCTTTTTCTCACGCGTGCAATTATTTCAACGAGATCCTTTCTGTTGCCTTTTCTTTCCACATGACTGTTCGATCTGTTCTGTTGCTGTTTGTATATATTCTTATTATTCTTATTATTATTTCTTAAGTTACATCTTTATTATATTTTAGGGCCCAGGGATCATCCTGATATTGTTGATTCATTTATGCAACTCCAAGCTCAGGTGTGTTTTTGGTTTCTTATTTCATTCACTTTGGGTTTCTCTCTCTCTTTCTCTCTCCTATCCCCTTTCTTTCTCTCCCTTTCTCCTTCTTTCTGTCCTGTGTTGTTTTTTTGGGGCCCTTTTGCCCTTTCTTCTTTTTTCTTTTTTTAAACTGGGCTGTGAAAAAGACTGAGGGGCACTATTGGATGATTGGCATTCTCTCCTCCAATAGTCTTGCATCTGTCAGGCATTGTTGAGACCCTCAGAAATGTGACCGCTCATTTCAGAGGAAGGATGCCACCCCTCAGATGTGAACATATGCTGTGTATGGTCCTACAGCGTACATATACACAGCTGAGGGAACTGTGAATTAGGGGTCCTTCACTGTCAACTATACCTGTAGACAGTTTTCCAGGTTATGTTGGGGTTAGTTTACTAAGTGGCTACTAAAGTTAGCATTGTATACAGTAATATATACTCAGATATAGCAAAGAACCCATTTAAAATCACACCTAGATCATTTGATATTGGAATTTATGTGATATTGTTTACTTATTAGTTCTCATTAGCTGTTGCTGTCACACTGGGAATTAAATGTGTAAAAACACCCCCAAAATATGACGAGCTTTCAGATTTCAAGCTTAAGCTTGGAATGAGGAAATGTTTTTGTAGAGAAAATTAAATTGTTATTGTAAATATTTACTTCACTGATACAGTTCAAATGAATCAAATTGGATGACAATAATATTGTTTTCATAATGTTTTCTATGGTGTAATTCATTATCATGAAAATAGATATTATAATTGTTATATATAACAATGTATGATTGTGAGTCTGTCCTACCATGCAGTGATTAACAGAGAAGTATTATTAAGCCATAGTTTGAATGTGTAGTTAAAAAAAGGGAACAGGTTATTAACAGGTTATAGTTGAAAGGACGCCCTCACAGTCAGCCAATCAGGGCTAGAGAGTCCCTGAAGCCCCTCCTCCCACTGTCATTCCAGCCCCCAAACCAATTCAATCCCTAAATTAATTAATCTCCCATTGAATTAATTAATGAATAATACTTGATTGGCACCATATGTTTCATATTTGGTTTTTCTCTTTGGTTTTCATGCCTCCTCTCATTTCTGCCTTTGGCTGGACTCCAGGTCCGTCTCTTTGTTTCTCTTCCTTTCTCTCTGTCCTTCTTTCCCTCTCCTCTCTCCCTCCCTCCCTAAGGATCCTCTCATCCTCAATGAGTTCCTTAATGCATCAGTTGTCTTTATCCGTACATGTTACTTAGATTTCTGTTGAGTATTCAGTTCAACTGAGCAAAAGTAGAGATCAAGGAGAGACTAATACAAGAAGAGAGTCAGAGCAAGTCATACCACCTTTAGTTTGACTTAAGTTAAATTTCAGTGTTTGATTTCAGTGTTTTGCAGTTGATTTCTTACTTACCTGATCTGTTTGCATTGAATAAGTTGACGTACATTTGGTTGTTTTTTTGTTAATTGGAATAGAATGTAGGAGAGGGAGGTAACGAAAGCGGGAGGGGAGTGTGTGGGATTTGCGACCGTCCAGATGTCGAGTCTGTGCTGTGTGCCATGTTCACTGGCTCTGTCTGCTTTGTAGGCCCTCAAACGGAAGCCAGATTTGTTCTTATCTGAGAATCTTGACGTGAAAGCGGTGTTCCACTGTGGTAAGTGATGCGGACCTCGGAGGTCTGAAGCCCAAAATGCCACTCTGTCACACTGGTCTGCGCATCTGATCATGAGCTTCCTGTAGAAATTAGGGGTCTTGCAATACATTCGTTTTTGTGCCATGGTACACTTCTCATTTAAGAACATGCTAGAGGTTGTTTACAGCTTGCTCTAAAATGTGCTTTTGGGGATTGGATCATGTACGTATTTTACTTGACCACATGAACAACCAGGTGTAAACACGGCCAGAACACATTGGCCCAGACAGTGTTCATAGCCAGGATTGTACATTGAGTAATGACCGAATCAAATGTTTGTATAAAATGCTGCATGCTAAGGTATTGTCATCTTGCAATGATGCCAGCAAAGATGCAGTTCTTTTCCCTTAATATTTGATTTCTGAGAAGTTATCACTTTAATAGCTGAATTTGTATCTATAATGATTTGAATTAGTTGTGCCAGCATCTGACAGCAGTTCTCTGAATCCTAGCAACATCATGACTTATTGCTGCCTTTTGAAGTGTGACTCGCAATTCAGGTCTAGGTACCTTCATCACAATGACTTCTTAGGTACTGACTTAGACAGCATAGGCAGCAAGTCAGCGACCTACTGCCTTCTGTTTCAGACATTGTGATTGGTTTGAAGACCAAATGATTCAAGCTACATTCGGAGATGATGTGGGATGCATCTGTTAATGAAATGGTCAAAAGAAACTGAGTCTTTCTGACGTTTACAGAATGTTATGGATTATTTCTTCATCTCTTCCACTATCTCTCTCGCTCTCTGAGTGTGGGCATGTGAACCTTATCTACCGGTAGATGATTGACCAAAGCTTGCAATATTACACAGTGTGTTACCTTTCGGTTGAAACTATCTTAATTTCTGATGAAGTAAATACAGGAATGTGTAGACCATTTATTGTCAATCTACTGTGTTGTGGGAAAATCCCACCGTTCCTTGAACCGTTTACACTCTCCTGAAGCCGTAAACACATATATTATATAGTATTATTATTATATAGTATATATTATACTATCCAGATATGAAGCACATGCTATAAGGTGTAAACAGCCTCCTGGTGTTTCTATTTTGTTTTAATTTGATAAATAATCTTTTTTGATTACTGTGGAAGCCATTACAATTTGTCAGCATTTCTAATGTCACAATTTTATATAACAGAAAATGGAACTGTATTAAATTCACATTCTTTCACAACTCCTGTATCAAATACACTGAAACTAATGCGCGCCTTATAACTGCCCCTCAGTGAAAGTGATGGTAATAGGAATGTGTTGTTTATATTCCTATCTGTAGGAGTATTGTCACTCAAATTCCCAGAGGCCCCTACAGTCAAGTCTACCTGCCTTTTCTTTGTAAGTTGAACAGTAATACTATGTACTGCTTAGCAAAAGTTGGTATACATTTGATTTCCATAAGGGTGGCAGTATGAGATTTTTTTTTGTTTTGTGTATTTGTGCATTGAACAGACTGAGCTGCTGCCACACTGTGCAGACATCCCTCCTGTGGGTCAGGTGGTACAGCAAGATGGCAAACTCTTGCTGCTGGCTGTGCTGGAGGTTAGTGCATGATGTTCAGCTTTCGACTCTTTACCTTAACCCCGCCTTTCTCCAAATTTGTTCCAACAAACAAAACAATCTTTCGGTCTCTCGTAGGCGATCGGCGGTCAGTCTTCACGCAGTCTAATGGACCAGTTTGCCGAGGTGCTGTTCTCTATGAATAAGCACTGCTTCGGACTGCTTACTGTGTGGCTCAAAGAAGCTCTGCAGTCTCCAGGCTTCCCCTCCTCCCGCGTCTCAGACGAACAGAAAGACACCTTCAGCCAGCAAGTCCTCAGGTAGCACTCTTTCTCTCTCTCACACACACACACACACACACACACACACACACACACACACACACACACACACACTATACCACTCTATACCACTCGCCGGAGTAGTACATCAAAACTACTTAAATGACTTAGATGACCTTCCATAATATCTTATTTGTCTTAGAAAGGACTTGATGCATTTCAGTATAAGACGTGTCTCACAGTAAAGGCTGCAGCCAAGATGTGAGAGACAAAGGTCTACCGAGGCTCATCTTCAGTGGTCACTCATGCACATTTAAGATTGCCTGAGCTTGACATATTTAGTCAAAATAAATGTAAACTTCATTGCATTGCATTTCAGTGCACATCTGCTGCCACAGCATCTCTTCACTAACAGCTGTTTCTGCTGTTCCGGTTTTTCAAATAGCTTTGTATTGTAGGAGTATTGGAGATGTCAAAGATTGCGGCTGATGAATCCCTCGATTTCTCAAATTAAGTGGCCTTCTGACTGCATCCTTAGCTTTGAGACACGGCTGACTTTTATATCATGTCTGGTGGGAAAAGCACATTCTTTATCAGGACCAGGCTTTGTGGTACTGAATACATATTTACATTTATGTATAGAATCAATACAGAATCTACTGTTTGCACACAATTGAGCTGATCTCTCACCTTCTCTTGCTTTTGTGCTCTTGCTTCACTCTCTGCTCGCTCTTTCTTTGCTCTTATTCACTGCTCTTACTCACTTGCTTTCTCCTTTTTCTCTTACTGTCTCTTTGTCTTTCTTTCTTTCTTTCTTTCTTTCTCTCTCAGGGAGCGAGTGAATAAACGGCGTGTGAAGGACATAGTTAAAGAGTTTACTCTGGTGTGTCGAGGGCTGCATGGGACAGAATATGCAGCAGAGTACTGAACAGCCCCCACCTCCCCTGCCAAGTCCAAAGCGATCCAAAACTACAATTCCAAGCAGCCCCGACTGGAAACTCAACACAGACATCAGGAATGCTAGCGTGACAGCCTGACAAACAGAAGACGTTCAGAGCATGCACTGTAAGAACCTGAGGAGGGTGCTCTATCTCGTTTTCTATCTCTCCTCCTTATTCTGTCTTTCCGTCTTGCTCTCGCCGGCCTGTTTCGGGCCCTCTGGAAGGTGGTCAGTGCTGCCCGTTTTGAGCGGCAGAACTTTTCATACAAAACCCTTCTCCCCTCCCTCCTCTTTTCTCTATTTGTCCCCACCTCCACCCTTGCAGCATGTGGATTGTAAACCCTTTCACCGCCCCCTTCTAACGTTCTTCCTCGATCTTCCGTGGCTCCTAGGCTGTTTTCCTTGTGACGATTTGAAAATGTACGAACAAAGAATCTAGTGGTAGTTAAATGTTTTATTTTTTAATTTAGAGATACTGAAAGCTAAATAAGTATATACACACACATATATTTAAATCTATATATAAACACTTATATATCTAGCAAACCACGGGAGATGTGTGTATGTGAGTCTACATAGCTACTGCTACTGACAGAGAGAGGGACCAATGAAGAACTATTTAGATTTTGTTCTCTATGGCTATATATATATATATATATATATATATATATATATATATATATATATATAATCTTGTCTACCTAACCACACCCACTCAAGCCATTAATCTGCCAAAACATTGTGAAATTTGTCATGTGTCAAGTTTTTTTATTATTATTATTATTGTGAGTTAATTATTTTTGATATGTGAAATTAGCAGCACATGTGAGACTGGCAAGAACTGATGTTAGGAGCATAACAATATATTGTACAAACATCACGCGTTTGCATTCATGGAGGAAGATCCACAACTCGCTACTTTAGTTTTCTGCTCTGCTTGTGGTGTCCATCGGGGAGAGCTGCTGGGAGCCCAGGACGGCTTTGGAAGAATCTACCTGTGAATGTTCCCTGTGTGTCTTTTCAGAATGTGTGTATAGTTTCCACAGCATCTGCGAAGACAGAGGAGAGGTCACACGTTCGTAACTGTGAGCTGTGCACTCAACACTGTAAAGCCAAGCGAAAATCTTATTTATCATGTTTTAGAACCGCAAACAAACGGTCCTTTAGCGTGCGTGTCTGTGTGTATGCGCGTGCGTGTGCGCATGTGCCTTTGTAGACCTGCGTGTGTGAGGGCTCGTCCAAACTGCAGCCTCTGTAGACTTTTGAGTGCACTTATCAAGGAACTGAACACAAACCCTTACAAGTTTTTTTCTTTTCTTTTTCATGGCTGTTTGAGGCCCCTGAAAAGGGACACTGCTGTGGCCAGGCCTCTCTCTGTCCCAGTCTACTGCCCGGTCGCTGCCTGCAAACATGTAGCATGTGTGTTTTAAAAGTTTTGGGCTGGGGAATTGGGTGTGCGCAAAGCGAATGTGTTGTGAGCATTCAGCAGGAGGAGACGCTCTCTTCCTGCATGTGTTTACCAGTGGTGATAGATTCTAGGGGAAGGGAGGGAAAGATGGGAGGAGGGACATGTACATGATTTTGTTGTTTTTTTTTTTTCTTTTCTTTTGTACTTTGTTTTAATTTATTAAATATATCTAAGATGGCATCATTTGACTTGTGTCTGTGTCTTGAATTGAGGCTAAATGTAAAGAAACCAATACAGCTCAACTGCTTTAACAAAGGACGGTGCATGTACAGCTCCTTGTAAAAGTGTTCAGACTCATTAAATTCATCAGATTTGCCTGGATTATGAATGACACTCGGATTGTTCCAGCCAGTAATTGTTTTATTATATTGTTTTATAATTATTATTATTTCATTCATAATATTTTTTACTTTCAATAGAAGTCTATGTAAAACAAATCATAGGTAATTTTGGAGCATTTTTATTGGTCCATTCATCATAAATATTTGACATGATGTGAAAAGCAACATACAGATTTACATCATCAAAAAG
The DNA here is from genome assembly GCF_030463535.1 of Salminus brasiliensis. Taxonomy (NCBI): domain Eukaryota; kingdom Metazoa; phylum Chordata; class Actinopteri; order Characiformes; family Bryconidae; genus Salminus; species Salminus brasiliensis. The sequence continues at coordinate 50,983,954 of NC_132878.1, read as the reverse complement.
AGAAAATAGTCTATAATGGAGACAAAGGTTTTTGCATGACAATAACAATATGAACTTATTATTAAGTCTTTTCTTTCTGTTTGATTTATTCCAGGATGTCCAAGTTGGTTAGACAATGCTTGTGGCCTGCAGTTTTCAAACAGAGCCACAGATTCTTGATTAGATTGAGATCTGGACTTTGACTGGTCATAGTAGAACATTTACGTTTGTTGTTTAACTAACTCTTTTGTTTTTAGCAGACTGAAGCAGGCCTGTATTGTCCGGCATCCATACGTCTAACAATTGCAACAGTTCTCTGCTGAGGAAATGAGGAAAAGCATCTCTACAACGTGATGCTACCTCCCTCATGCTTCACTGTTGGGTGGTTTTTTTTCCCCACAAAGTACCAGTTTGAAAATGAAGTGGTGGCTGGCTTTGCATGTATCAAAGGAGAGTCCTTACCCTAGTGTCAGCATTGCTAGTGCTAGGGAGAGTTGGCAAAAACTTGTTGCCCATGACCACTACAACAGTCTGGCAAACTCCACACATGCTTTGATGTGTTTTACATTAGTAGTGGCATCTAGCCACCCAACAGGCCAGTTGTATGCAGGCCTCTTTATCACTGAATAGAGTTCCTCCACTTCAGTTTCAGTCACTAAACTCTGTAGCTCCTTAAAAGTGATTGTTGGCCTCTCTGTGGATTCTCTCAAGTACACAAGTACACTTCTTGCTGTAATGCTGACTTCTGAGAGACTGCCTTGTCTACTTGGTGTCTGGGTGGTATGATGCAGCTTCTGGGTCCTGGCACTTGGATCAGACGGTGCTCACTGGGATAATAAAACATTTTGACATATTTGGTCTTCATTTTGCAGCTTTTCTTCAGATTTTCAGTTTGACTACTGGTGCTAGAGGTAAGGGGGTGTTGTATGCAGAAAAGGTGAACCTTTTAATATTTAACAAGTAGAGGCCAGCCGTAATCCAACTGTGTCCATGTTAAGGCCGTATCTTTCATCTGTATAAAGCTGTATAGCTGAATACTTATGCAAACCGCACTGTAGTCATTTTGTAGTCATTTGTTGCAAAATATTGCCAATAGTACTTTAAATGTGTTTAGATTTATGCTCAGTTTCATATGACTGTGCAAAACGGTGTCATTTGTAATCCAGATTAATTGGATTTGCTTATAAATTCTGATGGGTTGATTACTCAATATGGGAAGCACTATAAAATTTTAAGGACAACTTTAGGACGCTAGCACAAGTGTTTCTTTGTTCTATGAGCCACAAAGCTCCTTTCAGATCAGGATTCCTACAGGTTATGAAATTATAGAACATCCAAAGAAATAATCTTTCAATTTTTTTTTTTTTGTCTTGTCTTTGTTTTTGTGAAATAAAATCTAATGTACATTTATTTACACTATTTTCAGGTTAGTTTTTTACTAAGGTGAGCATTTGTCATTTTATTTTACTGGGGATGTTTAAAATTAGCCAAAATAATCAATATTCATGAAGTATGTTAGAATTAGTCAGCTGTTGTAATGAGTTCTAGGAACAGGAATAGATCTTGCATTATTTATGGGTTAGGACTAATTTCCTTTCAGTGATTTTTCTCAGCACGTTTTAGGGAGTGATACTTCCATCTCTAATCTTCTTTTAAAAATCCTGTGTTCTAGTGTTTTTAACCTAGTAATTCAATATATGTATGTGTAATTAATGCTGAAAAATATTATTTTAGCAGATGTAAAGAACAGGAACAGTATAGGTTTAGTATAGTATACTAGGTCTAGTATAGGTTTTTTCTTTATCATGAGTTAGTTTTGCAATGTCTTGAGGAGCACAGTTTTACAGTAGAGTGATGTGTGTACATACACATAGAGGCTGGACGGTTTCGTTTAGAATAGGCTAATGCATTGATGCATGCTTTTCAGATGTATTTTGTTGGTTGTGTTTACTAAAGATTTTTTAGTCTCAGGAGAATTGATGCAGTATATGCATAAAAAATCCCAGGAGATTTTCTAGCAGTTAAAAAAAAAACAACAAACAAAAAAACACCCGTCTGGCACCAACAATCGTGCCGCATTCAGTCTCTGAGATCACCTTTGTTCCCCATTCTGATGGTTGATATGAACATTACCTGGAGCACCTGTATCTACCTGGTTTTATACATTGCAGTGCTGCCACACGATTGGACGATTGGCTGATTAGGTATTTTCCTGTCTAACCAAAAACAGGTTAAAAAAAAAAAAGGTGTAAGAACTAAGTTTTATTTTAAAAATTAGAAGAAAAAAAAACTTGAAATAACTTTTTCCTGGCATAATACTTATAACATCATAATAATATACATACACACTTATATTAATTATAAAATATATATTAAATAACACGCGCATATAAATCCTTTGATAAAAAATAAAATATAAATACTTTTATAGATGTCAATGCTTATTAATTCTGACAGCATGTTTACTAGTTTAAATATGAATTTCTGGTATCATTAAAGCTAAACTCGTAGCTGCTAGCGCTAGCTAACTGCGGTTGCTTACAACAGACGCTGCGCATGCGCGCAGAGGCGCAGAGGCGCAGAGGCGCGGTTTGGTTGTGAGCGGAAGGCTAGTTCTGAGCACGTGGCTCCGGCTCTGTCAACAGCGGTGGTCAAGAGCTGCTGTACTACTCGGGAGCGAAGCCCTCCAACAGCCCAGCCTTCGAACAAGTGGAGGGTAAGATACTTCAGGGGTCGTTTATTTGTCGCAGCAGCATTAGACTAGTTCTTCAGTCTAATGCTTGCACGAACTTCAGAAATGTAAGAAAAGTCAGAGTTTCCAACTTTGCACTGTAGTTTGGCTAACTAATTTAGCCTATTTGTTTGTTGTTAGAGTTTTCTCTTTACACAACTTTGGGAACGTTTAAATATAGAAACGTCTGTTATATTCATTTTCTGTTGTCTAATTATTTATGCACGAGTCTGAGTTTGTTTTTTATATTCCGGCTTTTCATTCGAACTTTTCCGTCCACCTTAAGCAGTGCTGCAAGTCCACACGTCCAGTTCTGCACTGCTCAGGCGCCTCAATGGAGCTTCTGCACCGTTTAAGGTGGACCGGACAGTTTGAACTGCAGAGGCTCAAAGGTTTTAATCAATATTCCCAAACGTTAAGAGTTGCGAAAAGGCAAATTCCTTTGAAATCTAGCTAATACTCTTATCAGTTAACTAAACACTCGGGACAGGGTTGAGCATCTCGTGATGCAACAGCTGAACAGTAATTTCAGAGTTCAAATGGTGGCTTTCAGTCTTAGCTGGGTTTACCTACAGGGTCTTATATATTTTACACACTACCTCTGAATGCTCTGCAAAACACCCACTTTTCTTAAGAGCACAGCAGTGATTGGTTATCTCTGTACTGGTCACTGTCAGGGTATCTTTAATCATTTAAGGGGGGCTGATATGAAGGACAGGACAGTGGTGCTTCAGTGTCAGTGCTGAGCGTCCTGAAGCTTTATGACCCACATGGGATATAAAACTCAGTGATAGTAAGTAGAGATGGGCAATATGATGATACTTTATTGTATAGTGATACATTTTGTAATCGTGATACACAATATGCTTTTCTAAGCATATCTAGGATATTGTTAGTGCTTAATAAACAGACAGTGTAATTAGACTGGTTTAATTAGATGAAGTTCAGCAGATGTTGAGTAAAAATCACTGTCTTCAGTATGGGAGAGTATCTGAATAGTAGTTATATAAGAATCTGTCGCTACTGATGTATTTAGTCTGTGATGTATTGTGTATCGAACGATCAATCCTGATTTAGTATTTTTACCATACTTCCAGTCCTAGTAGTGTATATGTATGTGTGTGTATGTATGTATGTATATATATATATATATATATATATATATATATATATATATATATATATAAATAGCTTTTTCCTTTATTTCTTACTATTATAATAATTTCTTACTACTTCTTTATGAATTCGTTTAGTAAATCATTTTCAGTTATAGCGTAATTGTTATATCAGATCTATTTTTTTATTCTCAGTTGTTTGTCTGATAAAACTAGTATTTTTCATAGTAGAAGAAGATCAAAAACTAGACCTTGTAACCATGACAATTATCTTGCTGGTCCGAGGGTGGACCAGCTGTGGCAAACAGTCAGCGGACTGAGATATGCTGTCTATCTGGGATTGGTCATGATAACATGTCCTCTAGTCCACTCCTAATCCAGCCTCTTGCTGTCTTTCTCTCCCAGGATCAGGATGTCTGTGTTGCGGTTCTACAGGAGAGAAGAATCTGAAGGGGGGCGCACCCTGAGGAGGGTCAAACAGCTGTATCCGCAGGTCACCATAACAACTGAATTGTGCTACAATGTTGAGCTGAAAGGTGAGAGATGGCAGAACAGAGCTGAATGTACATGGGGACGACTCCAGAATGATTTATACCAGAAAATGGGTGGACTAATTGAGTAGAGACATTGAGTGGAGGGGGCAACGTTCAAGCTGTGATGTAGAGTTACTCTGTTGGGGATTGGAAGTGTCCCTTCACTTTAGTGAACACTGCTGGTTTGTACCCCTGACGCTTGATCTGTGTCAAACTAATTTATTAAGGTCTAAAAGGTGTCTGGATGCATAAGGGTTCATTAACTGTACACAAAGTAGTGCACATATGTATATCTACATAAAAAAACACTCTTAGTTGTGTGTTTAAATGTATGTAGTTAAGTGTAAGAGCTCTGTCTCTCTTCCCATAAACAATAAAATTCTGTCTCTCAGATGCTGAATCCTTGACTAAGGAGCAGAAGGATGTATTGCGCTGGGTGTTCAGTCCTCCTTACTCTGTGGCTCTCTTGGAGGAGCCCACTCTCGAAGTCACGTCACCAGGAGAGACCCTCGTGGAGATCGGCCCCAGGTACCGGAACACTGCCCTGCTTTGAACATAGAAACATAGTGGAGAAAGGCTTTAATTTAATACTTGTGATATCAGTGCTGATCTATAACGAGTATATACAAGTTATGAACACAGTTCAGGGTGACTGCTAATGTTGTTTTTAACTCCATGTGAGATTGTGAGAACAACTCCATGTGGTTTGAAACAAGTGTGTGATGACGTGGGCATGCAATGTATATGATGCAGTTTACTTGCCAAGCTGTGGCAGCTGCATTAGATGCAGTGCAAAAAATGTAAGAAGCAGAGTTCAGGCACCAGACATGACTTGGTTGATCAGCTACATTTGGGATACGGGTAGGGCTGTCTACGTTTGATTCTTAACCTATTACTATTACTAAGCTATTACTAATAGTAACCTCTCATTTCAGATCAATGTTTGTGAGTCTTATTTTTGACTTTGCTCTGTGTTGTCCTGTAGGTTGAACTTCTCCACTGCATGGTCCACAAATGCAGTGTCCATCTGCCAGAGTGCAGGCCTGGGGTTGGTGACCAGAGTGGAGCTGTCTCGCAGGCACTTAATCAAGGTCTGCAGAATCAGCACACTTCTACAGAGTTTGATTACTCCCAGCAAGCCTCAGATTAAGTCTCCTCTTTATAATTATTCATCACATGAGTCTTATTATTGAGACCTTGCCTGAATACAGAGTCTTCATTTGTCCTTTAAGAAGTGCAAACAAATTCAAATAGAGCTGACTGACGATATGAGGTATTAAGTTTGTCTTTGGTCCCACTTTATTTTGACCTTGGTCCCCTATAGATTATCCAAATGCTCCTACAGTATCTACAACTACGCATCACAGTGTTGGGTTTAGGACTAGAAGCAAGATTAGTGTTGGGGTTGAATTTAGTTAATGTTAGTAAGTAGTTGATAGATTTTCCTAAGGTATGAATCTAAAATGGATTTTCCCATTAAAGTGTCACCAATTATTTGCCTGTATTTTAATGCTGTAATCTAGACTCTCTCTCTACTGCTTCTTTTATTAAAGGATGGACAAAATGGACCAAAGAGTGATGGAGAAATGGAAAAGCTAATTGGTCTCTTGTACGACAGCATGACCGAGTGCATCTACACCAAACCAATCACCTCTTTCTCTGTAGACGTCCAGCCACAGAAAGTGTTTGAGATTGACATTCTAGGGGAAGGCCGCGCTGCTCTGGAGAAGGCCAATGATGAGCTTGGTAAGTGATGTGGAAGTACTTATCAGCAAATTCCAGTCATATTCGTTTTGGCAATGTGAGTTTTCTTTTTTTATTCACTTATTCAGATGATGCCAAAGATGATTCTAATTGAGAGGAGTGAGGCATGTAGGGTCACATGACACTCAATGTAATTTGAAGAAGTGTAGATGTCACAGGATTAGGTTTAGTATAGTTTAGTAAGTCACAAGATCTGTATGTGTGTGTGACAGAGAAAGATAGAGAGAGGAAGGATGAATCTGAGAATTGCACTGGTTACACTAAAGCATGTTTTGTATGGCTATTTTATTATCAAAGACGGTGATGTTTGTAATTAAATGTGTAGACTAGGAATGCCCTGGTCAGGTTATGCCCCCCTTGTGATATAAGTCTTTCAGATACTGATCTGATCTTTGTGCTTATATCAATAATCCAGTCACACAGTTTAGATCAGTTGATGAGCTGCTGATAAATACTGAAGTAAAATCCCTTTATTTTTAGTAGCAGTTTCTATAATGAGACATTCTGGGCTAATTGTTAAATTAGTTAAATGGAGACTTTTCTGAGAATGTTTTATAGTGTGTTTAATATTTTATAATCCAGTCTGACTGATTGAGATTAAAAAAGTTGATACCCGATCCCTTAAAATAAGCTTGGATTGGCCCAAATGCATGGTTAGACATTTATCTGTCTGTTCCTGGCCATTGTAGAATAAGTGTTTTTGGAGTGATCCTAAAACATCCAGATAATAGCTTCATCTTATTCTGAACCAAAAAGAAATGTAAAGAGAGAAAAAAATAAAAAAATTGTCACTGTCCAAATACTAATGGACGAATGGATAATGCATCTTTGCTGTTCACAAACAGGTCTGGCCTTTGACTCCTGGGATCTAGACTACTACACAGCATTGTTCCAGAGGGTGAAGAGAAACCCCACCAGCGTAGAATGCTTTGACCTTGCTCAGTCAAACAGGTACGTGTGTGTCCTCACTTTTGTTTTCTGCATAGCTTTTTCAAGAGGGAGATATCTGAAAAAGTGTTGTGTGTCTCTCTTCTGTGCTCTGCGTGACCTACAGTGAGCATAGTCGTCACTGGTTCTTTCGAGGCCGGATGGTGATCGACGGGCAGGAGCAGAAAGATACACTTTTCAGCCTGATTATGGGAACCCAGCAGCACAGCAACCAGAACAATGTGATCAAGTTCTGTGACAACAGCAGGTGAGTGGGTCGATGTGGTAGTTGGTCTGTTCAAGCTGGCTGCATGCACACCTTATGTTTCAGCATATCACTAAGTCACCTACAACACTGATTGTTGAGCCTTGCATTGAAATCTTTGCCATGGCGACTCTGCTTGTGTGTTTGTGTGTGTGTGTGTGTGTAGCGGCATTAAAGGCATGGAGCTGGAGTGTATGTTTCCCACTGACCCTGCGCAGGCCAGCTGCTACGAGACCAGATGCACCACCAGACACGTCATCTTCACTGCAGAAACACACAACTTCCCCACCGGTCAGAGCTCTAGCTCATTTATCCTATTCATTTCTTCAGGGAACTCCGTATCAATACTAACACTTCACATGCCACATGTCCAACATGTAATCTAATAGTTGAGGCATTTGCATACCATAAAAATGCATAGGCAGTCTTTCTCATAGAGTCTTAAACTAATGAACTGATGCTTACATTTATCTGCACTGTATGAATGTGTTAAACATTGACCAAACAGCTATGTTGTCATGATCTCACTAACACCCAGAAAACACAAAGTACTTGTTGTAGAGCTTCTCTTGCGTTTCCCATTTATAGAGAATAAGGAGTATGTTGTGTTCTTTCCCAGGTGTTGCACCGTTCAGCGGAGCCACCACAGGTACTGGTGGACGCATCCGGGACGTGCAAAGTGCTGGGCAGGGAGGTCATGTGATTGCGGGGACTGCTGGGTACTGCTTTGGTAACCTCCATATTCCAGGTGGGCTTGACTTTCGGAATGAGTCTGGTTTCTTTAATCTTAGCTTGTTGTTCACATGTTTGTGAAGATTTGAGTTAGTTTAATTGGTCTTAAAGTTTTCAGCAGGGTTTAGCATGAGGAATAAGAACTCTTCTCTGCTGGCTTTATTTTATTTATTTATTCATTTATTTTGTAGGTTTTACTCTCCCATGGGAGGAGGGTGGTTGGGAGTATCCCTCTAGCTTTGCGCCTCCTCTGCAGGTGGCTATTGAAGCAAGTGATGGAGCTTCAGACTACGGCAACAAGTTTGGAGAGCCAGTGCTAGCAGGTGCAGTGCTTTATATAGCAGTATAAGACAGTGGAGTCCTGGAGCACCTCTTGTCATGCGTATTTCAGTGTTTACCCTGCACCTAACACACCTGATCTACTTGAAGCTGGTGTGCTAGACCAGGAAACCACAAAAATGTGCAGGGCAGTGGGTCCTCCAGGACCAGGGTTGGGAACCACTGCTTTATATCATACCTCAAATTAATTAAAGTTCAAATATATTTTTTTTATTTTTTATTTTGAATATTTTACATTATTAAAGATTTACTTTTATTGCTGTTTTGAATGAAAAAATAAGGCTTTGCCAGATCCTTTGGTATGCGATTGGCCAATGGAGAGCGTCGAGAATGGATCAAACCAATCATGTTCAGTGGTGGGCTGGGTTCCATCGAGGATAAGCATGTGAAGAAGGAGGCAGCAGAACCAGGTAGGAAAAAGCAAATGATTTGATTCCGTTCTCTTAGTCTACGTCCAAATTACTCACAAAAAGGAAGTATGACCGTGATTAATGATTAACCATCAATGTGTTTAAATGGCTGTCACTGTAAATGTGAGGCTATGATGTAATATCTTCTCACTAATGTGCTCTGGATTTCCAAATTTGTCCGTCTTGCCTATTAGGTATGGAGGTGGTAAAAATTGGAGGTCCTGTGTACAGGATTGGTGTAGGAGGAGGGGCTGCATCCTCTGTACAGGTAGGCACTCCCTGCAGTCTAATTTGGTAATATATTCATGCTTTAGTTGTAGGTACTTCTAGAGTACTCCCAGAGAACTAGATGACTAATATTTTTTTGTGTGTGTGTGTGAGACAGGTGCAAGGCGATAACTCCAGTGATCGTGATCTGGGTGCAGTTCAGAGAGGAGATGCTGAGATGGAACAGAAGATGAATCGAGCTCTCAGGGCTTGCCTGGAAAGGGCGACGGGAAACCCCATCTGCAGTATCCACGACCAGGGTGCTGGGGGAAATGGTAATTAACAATTAAATGTGTATGGTGGTGCAATTTCAATGCTGACTTTCAGTAAAATGTTGATTGGATGCTGAAGCCACTCACTGTTTTTTTTTTTTGTTTTTTTTTTATTGCCTCTTATTTCTAGTTAATGTTTAATGCTGGAAACTAATGATGTGCCTTTCAACTGATTCTGATATTTGAGTAACCATAAGAAAGAGTTAACAAGTAGATCATCAGTAATTACAGATAAGATGCTGAACAGGCAAAAATGGTGATGTGGGAGTTTTTAGATGGTCGTAGTAATACTAGAGCTAACCACTGCAGTGTTGGATTCCTGTGAGGACTTGTCTTCTACACCAGGTATTTTTGTCCTTGGTGGACACTGTTCCTACATGTTAGTTAGTAGTTTAAGGTGTTTTTTCCCTTCCCTACCAATTGGCTTATTGCTTTTATAACACAGTAGTCAACATAAAATATAATTAAATACACCAAGGTTATATTAGTAAAAATATTTACAGTAAGCTATTCTTCCGCTGCGCAACATAGTTCGTAAACAGTGAGCACTGTGGCAATGTAATGGGTACATCACTAGTTTTTATACCAACAACAACAATAAAGCCTAGCTCTGTAGCACTGTACACTATAAATTATACAGCTAATAGTTCAACATCTAATTGTAAAATATACAATATACACACTGTTGCTAGGACAAAGTGGTGAAGGTTCATATATAATAATTTGCTATTGCCACTTAATGAAACAAAATATGTTCATGTGTTTACAAGTTTTTTTAGTGGAATAGAAATGTGTGGCTTTTCCCTCTTTCTGAAAGTACTCCTACTCTAAAGTAGAAGCTGCACGAAGTACAGGGCTAGCCTAGAGCTGTGTTTTAGTCTTTAGCTCAGGAAGCTGACTGAGTAGCGTTAGCTTAACTGAGCAGCCTGTAGCACTGTATTTCTATCCTGATCTCGCACTGTTGGGGGAGAACTGAATTAAATGGTGACAAAAAATTAAGAGTTCAGTCTTCATCTAATAAATTCCATGTGTGAAGAATATTTGCAATAACCATTCCTCCACCAGGCCTAAACTAAACAGTTTAACAAGGAAGGTTACACACTGTGCACACCTCAAAAGTTTCTATTTGTAATGTGCTGCAGCTGACAGTTTAAACTAACAGTTTAAAGCAGTGACCTATTAATATGCAATTCACATGTTGTAAGGTGGTCATAGGTCTGTGTATATTGTCTGTTTTTACAATGAATGATTTTGGGCCGGAACTATCTGTTTTAGTTCTAGGAGAGTACAGTGCTACAGGGCTGGGATTTGTCGTTGTTGGTATAAGCAAGCACTAGCGCTGTGTACATTACGCATTAGTATTAAAATTAATTATGCCTCCACTGCAATTTATCATTACACTGAATAAGGATTTCCACAGAGTATTACTACTGTTAAACGTCTATGCATGTTCTGTAGTTATGAACTTCAAACCCACATTCAGATCCTTAGAGATGAGGGGGTTAATAGAGTACTAGAGTCCTCATGCACATCCCTACCGTAAACTAAATCTAAAATATTCAAAACATCATAGTATTTACCCTCCCAACTGTTGATCAAGTGAATTTGTCCTGTACTGTAGGAAACGTGTTGAAGGAGCTGAGCGAGCCTGTTGGAGCAGTCATCTACACCAGCAAGTTTAAGGTGAGCTTTTGCATAGGGGTATTTTTTTTTAACATCATAAAAACTTTTATAACTAAGCTAATATTCATGAACCATGTTCTTTTCTGACAGAGAGGTGACCCCACCCTCAGTGTTCTGGAGCTGTGGGGAGCAGAGTACCAGGAGAGTAATGCTCTCTTGCTCCGCCCAGCTGACCGGAGCTTCCTTGAGAAGGTTTGTCAGAGGGAGAAGTGCCCCGCTGACTTTGTGGGCAGAATCACAGGCGATGGCAAGGTGGGTGTGAGCACTTCTTGAAACTGATATTGATTAGGTCCGAACATGGAATCCGATTCATATTACCTTGTCACATTTGTTCCTTTCAGATTGTTCTTGTGGATGATCTGTCCAACCAAGGTGATGGAGTGGATAGTGGGCGGTGCCCTGTGGATCTGGAGCTGGACTGGGTGTTGGGGAAGATGCCTCAGAAGGTTAGAAAAAGACTGAAAACACTAAACCCAATTGTAGTATCCCCATTTCTTGACATGCACATTCATTCCTGCTCTTAATGGTGTGTGAATTAAAGTCTCCCCCTGGTGGCTGTTTTGAGTACTGTACACAAAATTCATCTCTTCCTTACTGTATACACTGCTGTGCATCTGACACAACAGTATTATCTGATGACTCTCTCTCTTTTTGATCTCTCCCTCTCTGTAGGAGTTTTTGCTGGACTGTGTGGCGCCCTCTCTGCAGCCTCTCTCTCTCCCTGCTGGCCTGTCTGTTCTGTGTGCCCTAGAGAGAGTCCTCAGACTGCCTGCAGTGGCCAGCAAACGCTACCTCACCAACAAGGTCACATTCACATGCCTGCTTCTAAAAAAAAACAATAACATATATATATAAGGAAACTGCTCACAGGTTTACTCCAATACTGCAGTTTATTCACTTATCTGTTTTTCTTGTCAGGTGGATCGCTCTGTGACTGGATTGATTGCACAGCAGCAGTGTGTAGGACCCCTCCACACCCCATTGGCTGATGTGGCCGTGGTTGCCCTATCGCCCTTTGGTATCCAAGGTGCTGCCACGGCAATTGGGGAGCAGCCGATCAAAGGCCTGGTTTCCCCAGCCGCAGGGGCTCGAATGGCTGTGGGCGAAGCCCTCACTAACCTGGTATTTGCCCAGGTCACTGCTCTGAAGGTAAATTAATTTTTTTATTTGTAATAATTGTCTTAGTAATTGGAGACAGTACGTCTACATTCTGTCTTAAGAATATGTGTTTGGTGAGATTTTAAAAACCTCAAAGTGAGTCTGCTGATAAATGAAAAAGGCCATGTGTCCGTGTTCTCCCAGGACGTAAAGTGCAGTGGCAACTGGATGTGGGCGGCGAAGTTGCCAGGTGAGGGAGCGTCTCTGTGGGAGGCATGTCAGGCAATGTGCAAGGTCATGGGTCAGCTCGGTGTGGCTGTGGATGGAGGAAAAGACTCCCTCAGCATGGCAGCTCGTGTCGGTGGCGAAACAGTCAAAGCACCAGGTGTGTGTATATATGAGTGCAGTGATGTGCTCTGTCTTCAGATACTACTGTTTTGATTGCGTACTTTGATTGCATTTGTTTTAGCCAGATTTTATGCAAAAAAAAAAAATGTAAATATATTTAAAAAAGACAAAATATTGCTTTGCCCACAGCATCACTACATATTGAATTCCTATGCACAACGCTGTCATGCATGCATGTATATGTTGGTCAGTGTTAATTAGCTTACCAAATGACTTATGTTGTTTCTTTAGGCTCTCTGGTGATTTCTGTTTATGCTGTGTGTCTGGACATCACTGCTACGGTTACCCCTGACCTGGATGACCCAGAAGGCAAAGGTCAGTTTTGAGAACTCTGAGCATGTTTTCAGCAGTGAGCTATGGACAACAAGCTCAACGATCATTGTATTTCCAGTGTTTTAAAGAAAGGGATATACTGGGAACATTTTGGTAAAATATTCCAGGATTTTATCCTTTTTTGTAGTATACAACATATAACACATTTATTTATAAAAGTCAAGTCAAGTCAAATTTATTTGTATAGCGCTTTTTACAACTGTTGTCGTCACAAAGCAGCTTTACATAATTAGTACTTAAAGCATAATTAGTACTTAAAGCAGAAAACCGGTTGCAAAGATGCACAGAAAGTCTATGATATTGAATCTGTTGTAAAAATTTGTTAGTAGATTTTTTAATGTAAGTTGTTCTGCTACAGATAAAGCACACAGAGATTATGGTTAAAAAAAAGGTTTTAAAAAAATTGTAGAGGAATCTACTATAATTTGTGTTATATTATAGGACCTTGATATGGCATAACTTGTCTATTGATGGTATTCCCTCAGGTTGTTAGTGCTTCTGTTAGTGTTTAAAATACTGGGCTCTTTCTCCTCTGCCAGGTGTGCTGCTGTATGTTCCTGTGAGTGCAGATAAATATAGGCTGGGTGGTTCTGCTCTTGCTCAGTGTTACGGACAGCTGGGAGACTGCTGCCCTGACCTGGACCACCCTGACCTGCTCTCAGCTTGTTTCAACACCACCCAGTCACTCATTCAGGGTAGGTCATAAATAAGTGGGTAATCCTCTCTGTCAGCGGTATTCAGCTTGTGTGACTCGCTTGATTTAATTGTGTTTTATTGGTTTCCATTTCAAACAATTGTTGACTAGATGCTTTAGTGGTTGTTTGTCTCGCAAGCCTAAACTTTGAGGTTGGGAACCCCGATGAGTCTAATGTGTCTGTCTTATAGACCGCCTGCTGAGTGCAGGACATGATGTCAGCGATGGAGGACTTATTTCTTGTCTTCTGGAGATGGCCTTTGCTGGCAATCGTGGGATAGAAGTGAACTTGCCGTTCAAAGGTGTTGGAGGTTAGTATAAGATCTTTACATTTTAAATCTCACTCGTTTGCTTATCAATAGCATTAAGTAAGCCACTGTTGGTTCTCTCTCTCTCTCTCTCTCTCTCTCTCTCTCTCCCCCTCTTTCAGTGATTGAGGCTCTGTTCTCAGAAGAGTTGGGCTTGGTGTTGGAGGTGTGTGAGAGTAACGCAGTCAGTGTGTGTCAGCGTTACACAAACGCTGGACTTGTCTGCCACAGGATCGGCACTACCTGTGGCTTTGGACCTGACTCCATGGTGAGCTGACATTTTTTTTAAATAAAAAAAAACAAACAAACTCATTTTGATGCATTTCAGAAAATCTTCCCTTTGCAACACTAATGCTTATACTGCAAGGGCACATACTTAAATTCCATCTTCCTGAATAAATTAAATGAAATAAATTTGGCTGCAGTTTCATGGTGGAAGTTTAGGCATGTAGTTGGGTAACGTTTTAAAAGAATTATAATGGAGTGATGCTCAGTTACTCTGATATCCTGCAGGTCCGGGTGAGCCTGTGTGGACAAGAAGTGCTGAACGAGCGCCTTCCTACTCTCAGGTCATTGTGGGAAAGTACAAGTTTCCAGTTGGAACGTCTGCAGGCCAATCCGCTCTGTGTGCAACAGGAAGAGGAGGGTCTAGCCACTCGGACCGAGCCATACTTCAAACTGTCATTTGACCCTTCCCAAACCCCTATGCTTAAAGGACTTGGTGAGTTTTTTTTGTAATGCAAGCTTATTCTTGAAGAACTGGCAGTGAATACATAATAGTTTACATATGATGTCCTTGTGATTCTGTGTAGCTGGAGGGAAGCCTCGTGTTGCAGTGGTCCGGGAAGAAGGCAGCAATGGAGATCGAGAGATGTCAGTGTCTCTGTTTATGGCTGGATTTGAGGTAGACAAACACCGACACAGATCATGTAGGTTGGAGGTCATAAAAATGACCTCCAACCACAAATAATTGAGAGGTTCCAACATAAATAGGGATTTGTACTTGGGCAGAGTAGTATTAATGCAGTGTAAGAACAGTGTCAGTAGTTATACTGCATGTCCAAAAGTTTGTAGACTTTTTTTTTCCCTAAATAAAGTGTATTCATAGGAAATGGACTGCACTAACAGTCTCTACTCTTCTTGGAAGGCTTTCCACTAGCATTTTGGAACAATGCAGTGAAAATTTGATTGCATTTGACCACAAGAGCATTAGTGAGGTCAGTTACTGGTGTTGGATGATCACTTTCAGATCAGAAATGCAACTCCAACATATTCCAGAGGTATTTGACCCCCTGCTTCCAGTGTTGGGGGGATAGCTGTCCCACTAACCCATGCTGATATTGAGTATTCTTTAGATCATGTCCCATTCTATTGTGAGTGCTTTTTTTGATTGAGATTTTACAAGCTGTATTTGCATCTGAAAGGGGTGTCTAGATACTTTTTACAGTGTATTATTATTATTAGTAGTAGTAGTAGTAGTAGTATTGTCATTAATAAAAATAATAATAAGGAGACCCTTTTCCTGTCCTCTCATCTCCTTGGGTAGATGAGGATAAGGACAGTGCAGTGATTTGACCTCTTGTCCTCTGCCATCTGCAGGTATGGGATGTCACAATGCAGGACCTGTGCTCTGGCTCCACGACCCTGGACCCCTTTAGAGCTGTTGTGTTTGTGGGTGGCTTCAGTTATGCTGATGTGCTTGGCTCAGCCAAAGGTGAACTTCTGCAAACCATACACACAGAAAAAATACACACGATTCCCTATGCTGGAGATGTTTCTAATGTGGTATATCTTGTCGTGAACATGACTTAAATGCTGCGTGATTGTTTTGACTTGAGACATTCAACACTCCAGTGGGATATGCTCTTTATTACATTGTCCTGCTTATGTCATCAGGCTGGGCAGCCACAGTGACCTTTAACACTCGAGCCCGTGAGGAGTTTGAGCGTTTCCGCCATCGTGAGGACACCCTGAGTCTGGGGGTATGCAATGGCTGCCAGCTCCTGGCACTTCTGGGCTGGGTGGGTGGAGCACAGGACAGAGGTGAGGGCAGAGAGAGGAAGATTCACCAATTCATATTTTATCTAAATGTGGCATACAACAAATGCAACCAACCTATGCTAATGGAATGTGTTATCTTTCATGTGTTAACAGCAATAAGACTATATTTGAACCTAATGTAATAGGTTACAATATGGCATATAGAAATTAGTCTTTAAAAAAAAAAAAATAATAATAATCAGACCGCTTGATTAAAAAGAGCAGTATTCACACTAGTATCTCTCCATCTTTGTCAGGTTCTGACGTCACCCTGACCCACAACAAGTCTGGCCGCTTTGAATCCCGGTTTGTGAGTGTGGGTATTCTGTCTTCTCCGGCTATCATGCTAAAGGACATGGAGGGATCTACCCTGGGAGTGTGGGTCGCTCATGGAGAAGGTGAAACGTCCCTACTAAACATAACCTAGCAGCAAGTGTCACTTGAACTGTGCCTTATAACAGGAATTGACCAGCTTCTTTTTATTGCAGACTGTTCCCATTGTGTCCAGTATTCTCAATATAAGGAATTATAAGCCATAACAATAAGGCTGTTTAACATTTCATATGTTTAAAGACTCACATAATTGTTACACCCTTAATATGAAGTTCAAGTGATTTTATCATTTTAGCCAGGTAACATTTAACAAGCATCTGAGTCTGTGTATGCAGCTCCACACATGCAGGTTGTGCTAAACGCCCCTCGTCAAGTGCTGCTACAATCTACAGATGATCTGGATGGCCCATAGCTCATCACTGAGATGATTTTAGACCAGTCTGGTTTTCTAATCATTACCTGTGTGTGCCACTTTGTTGCTGGATGACTAGACTTCTGATTGGTATAACAATAATTTTGTTTGGTCCAGAGGTAATACATGTTGGCTACTGTTTAGTACAAAGATTTTTCCTATCTGCTGAAATTAAAAATCTTATTTGTAAATATAAAAATGTTATTTCACAGCTATGAGTAGAATTGGAATTGTGACTTTTGTATCCTGAAGAACCCGGCTATACACATTATATATAAACACATTATGCAGTTTACTTCAAGTCTCCACACCAAATGGTCCTGATGATATGATATGTCAAAGATTTTTTAAATTACTGGTGACCAGGTCAACTTCCTAGGGTTAACTGGAGAATTTTAAATATGCATTCTCACATTGTAATAGTCTATAAATGCCAACAACCAGTTTTATTTATATATATATATATATATATATATATATATATATATATATATATATTCTGCTGGTTCCGTTATCCTGCATATTTTGTTGTTTTCTCTGTCCCAACACACCTACTTTCATTCGAAAAGGGCTCGGTAATAAGAGGATTAGTTGGATCATGTGTGGGAGCAGGGACAATGTCAAAATAGGCTGAGAATCACATCACAGCTACTCAACATATCCTCTGTAACATTTCCTGCACAGGTCTGATGCAATTCCGCTGCCCAGAGGCCCAGGACAGGCTCATCAGTGCCTCTCTGGCCCCCATACGCTATGTTGATGATTCTGGAAAACCTACTGAGACCTACCCTATGAACCCCAACGGTTCTGCTCAGGGCATAGCAGGCATCTGTTCACCTGACGGACGTCACCTGGCCATGATGCCCCACCCAGAGCGCGCTGTGCTGGGCTGGCAGTGGCCATGGGTCCCTGGACCCCTTAGGGCATCTCTGGAGCCCTCGCCTTGGCTCCGCATGTTCCACAACGCTGCTGCCTGGTGTCAGACCACTTGCGAGTGAGGGAGTTTCTGTGCCATTGCAATCATTAAGCCTGTGCCTGCTGTACTGTTGCAACTAAGACAGTGCTATGAGACCACAAACTAGCTTTGTACAGGTGTTGTTGTTGTTTTTTTTACTGAGTGTTTGAGACGTTTACATAGCGTTTGGGACAAAAGACTGGGTTTCCACATCAATGATCTTAGACTGACATAAATACCAAACATTCTACTGCCCATTTCCAGGTAAAACACTTACACACCTACATGCATAAATATTGTTTCTGTCATGCAAAAACCTTTTTCACTTTGACATAATATGTATCTGGTTGTTCTTTACTTTGTCTCAGAATTCCCTGATGAATGGACCAATAGAAATGCTCCAAAATCTTTGTACCATGACTTCCATTGAAAGTTGTTCTCCTGTAAAGTTTTGGAGATATAATGTTTTGACATGACAATGATGAAATCGAGCATCTTGACAGTGTGCCAAGTGTGAGAATATGACGTGTTTACTTGATTCTATAGTGTCACTCTAAGTCACTTTCAGGTAATGGGGACTTCATGTAGTATCAGTATTATAGTCTCATGTGAATGTATTTCAATACTTTGGAAGCCCACCAGTCCACAGTCCTTAATCAGCTCTGAGACAACAGAGAGTTTGCCTTACATACTTACTATAGAATGTGTTATTTGGCAGCTGAAACCACACTGGGCCGGAGTAAAGCGTGGCTAATGAAGATGGTTGCATGAAAATCGAAAGTTGTGGCTGACCTTTCACTGAGTATTAAACACTACTAGACCAATGAACATGTCAATTAAACGGTTGACACAAATGAAAGAAAAATGTGGTTGTGTGTATGATGTGCAAAAGTGTGCGTTTGCATCAGTTTCACTCTAAGAGAGATTATAAAGAGAACAAACACAAGTCTTTAAGTCATGAGTTTTGATAAATAGATATTTATTAAACACTTACAGTATTTACATTTGTGTAATCTGAACACTTGCACTGCTGGATTTCTCCTGGTTTCAACCCAGGGTGGACATAAGGATTGCTACCCTATTGTTGGTCATGTTTATCTGTAGATTCCATAATGAAGTAGCTGGGACTGCACAGTAAACTACACTCTCAAAAATAAAGGTTTGTGTCAAAGGGCTATTTGAGTGATGCCACTCTTGGCTTCATAAAGAACCATATTTGTATTGGAGATCTATGAGCGTAAACAACCTTCAAACATAGTTCTTTATAGAACTAGAATTGATTATATCAGAAGTACATCCATTCAAAATAGTTCAATCTCACCTTAAATTAAATCAGGCTTTAGGTAATACCCTCGCCAAAATTGCTGGCTATTTACCAGCTTTGTAAACTTCAGAGGAGGGCAGTTGTGTAGCAGGACAAATCAGGTTCTTACAGTTTGTCAATTGATATAATTGATGTTTTTTTTTTGTTTGTTTTTTTTAATAATCTTGGACGTCTCATGTCTCCTAAAAAAAATTAAAAATACTGTAAAAATGTTTTACCTCTGGCTTGTATTACAGCCTGATCAGGAGGGTATAGGTAGTGCAATACGTAGAGTGCAGGCCTCATTTGAAAAAACTGACCTCTGTAGACCACAGTGATGCTGTTTATCACAACAGTTAAAAGAGCCTCCCCTCTGTTAACCTTCTCTGTGCAGCAGCCCAGTATGACCACTGTACTACTAGAGTTCGTTCATCGTGCTTATCAGTCCAGTGTCCTTTGTCCTCTTGTTTATAGCGCATCTGTCAGAATTCCCTGTGTGACTGTGTGTCTTCTGGGCGTCCTCTCCGATGCCATCTGCTGGTGGATGTTAAGAATAGAGATAAGGAGGAGGAAGACCACAACCAGGTCGTCCAAGAGCCCCACTGCCCCGTTGAAGGGTCCAGACATGGCCTCCAGCGGGGAGACGAGGGAGGCGGCTGCCCCGAACCCGCACACTGCCACCCTCAGCAGGAAGAGCCACACCAATCCGCTCATGTTCCCCAGAGTCCGCAACAACAGCAGCAGGAATAAAGGAGCGTCACACAGGTAATCCCTCACCTGCAGGAGGAGACATACATTGTTATCTCGTTTTACAGTTACCAGCCAGTGCTAGTTTATGTGATCAGTCTTTCACTAAAGTAAATCAGATGGGCTGCTGGTGGAGCTGAACACATCCATACATGCTGACCAACAGCACATTCAGCACATTACCGTCTATATAATGTTCTATAGTGCTCTCTTTTAAATGAAGGTGCTACAGGTGGTTCTTTGAGGGATTCCATAGAAAAACCACTCAAGAATCAAGTTTATGAAATACATATTTGTGAGTGAGAGGAGCCTTTAAATTAGTAAAAAAAATAAAATAAAAACTACAATTTGATCACTTCCTAATGGCAAGTGCTGGTTCATGACTGACCTGATGTATGGGCGAATTAGGTTTGTAAAATCTGAAGATACCAATATTACCACCAGTTAAACAGATTTTTATATTGATGATGAATAATTAAGATAGGCTGTTTCCAAATTAGATGTATTATCTATTGACTATATTCTATGAAGGACCAAGCCTGCCAAAACAATAAAAGAAATTATAAATAAAAGCAAAAATAAAAATAAATTAGAAATATAAAAACACAAATTGGGACATATAACATTAAACAAATAAATACAGTGTAGGTAGAAATGAAATAAATGAATAAAAATAACTACGCATTTGTCAATACTTATCAATATTCCTCAATTTATTTATTTCTCTTATTTACTTTTATTTTTTATTCATTTATTTATTTATTTATCAAAATATAATTTTGTGTTTGTGTATTTTTAACTTTTTTTTATTTATTTATTTATTTATTTTATTTGTTTATTTATTCTATATTTCTTCCTTCATGTGATAATGAAGGGACAGGCTTGGTCCGCCATAATATATTTAGCTACTGTGCAAAAAGGCATGTGTGTATTCTGTGGATAACTCATTTTAAATCAAAATGAAAATGATAATATAAGAATCAGAACCAAACTGAATTGTTGTGTTTAACTGGAGATTTAAAGGCCTAGTCCATCATCAGTCTGATGAAATAACTTCTCTTCCCTGGTAATTTTATAGCTTCTACCAGTGTAGACCAGTGTTATTATATCTCTTAAAGTCTCATTAAAAGGGTGTGTGCTTGCGTGCAAACATAAGGCAGATGAACGTAAAGTGCCTGAATGTAATCTGACCCGTCTCTTAGAGAAAACTACAATTCTGGTAGCGGAGAGGAAATAGAGAGAGCTGGGTAGAGTTAGAATTAAAGTAGCTGAGAGCTGAAGTTGAACTCACCCTTCTTGGTGCACCGGAATAGCGTTTATTGTAGTCTCTAATGTGGCCCAGCACCTCTGTCTGCTTCCTGTCTGATCTGCTCTCGCCGAAGAGATGAGACATTACACTCACCTAGGAGAGATGAGAGGACAGAGCAAACATAAGATTAAAATGAAGGAAATAACAGATGGCCACAGTGTAGCGTTCACCGGTAAAGGGCACTAATCACTGTTTCTTGTAAGTGACGTTTGTTGGGATGACCATGAACAATAAAGGGTGTGTTTCTTTACTACATGCTTCATACCTTCTGTCTGCACAAAGGACAGCTGATAGCATCTAACCAGGAGCCATGTTTCCAGTAAGATATAAGACAAGGAGCTACAGGGGGAGAGAGAGAGAGAGAGATACCGAATAAGTAATCATGATGAACAACACTGAACATAATCAACCAAGAACAGTGTTTGCACTACAAACTTGTGACCTCTTTTCTAGCTGGTAATACATACAATTATTAACACTCCAGATCCATTAAGCTTTAAGCATATTGCTTAAACAGGTATTCAAATGTACACACTGTGCACCTGAGTGCCCAATGCCATTGGCCATCATTGGTCAGAGGGGTATAAAGCCTCCCTATAAAGCATTGAGTTGTGGGGCAATAGAACTGCATTCTCTGGAGTGATGGCGCTCCATCCAGTACTTTTTGAGATTACTTTCAGTGGCATTTGTGATCCAGAACCAGTACCTGAATCAGTACCTGACCTACTGCCACATGCGGCTGAACAATGCCTAGTGTAACGAGTTTAAGCAGACCTAAACTAACTAAAGCTAACTATGGAATAATGGAGTAAATGATTACACTGACAAGAGGTAATGTGGTACTTTTATGAATCACATGTTTCAATTCTCTTTTAAATACATGAATAAATACATCACTGCATGTGAAAACTCTTTAAATCTAGCCATTATAGCCATTATGCTTAATGCTGCCTAAAGTTTGGCACAGTACTGAGTGTGTTTAGGTTTAATGTAAAGTCCCATCAGGTGAAGAGACAGTGTGAGGACTAGGTGAAGGTGTGTGTGTGTGTGTGAGTGCATGAGGTTTACTGATCGTATGCAATCTCTTCTCCAGGCTGATAAACCTTGACCCACTTTCTGTGCTAAAGTGCTTGATTGGAATAACTTCTGGGATTTATGGAAACACAGATCTCAGCTTCTCTTTATCGTGTGGAGGAGTGCAGGTTGTTGCCATAGTGACATTATGCTGTGTATACCTAGTTTACAAGCATCGACTCAATTCTGACGCTTCCAGCACACCCTCCAAAACACACTTCCTCATTAGATGAATGCATGATCATCAACGTCTGGCAGAAAAGTGAGTAGCTGTGTGATCTGTGTCACGTGGCGGTGAAAACCTTTGTCGCTAGGGCAACCGTTAAATATTAAACTCCACTTCATAGACCCTCTGACTCTTCCATGCGGAGAGATTCTGTCCTACGCCCCACCATCTGCTCTCTCTCGTACTCACGGCCCACCGGTAACAACACTTTTTTTTAAGCAGGACACTGTTTAAGCAGGACACTGTTCAAGCATCCTATGCTTAATCAAAAACATCCTGGGTAACGGGAGTGGTGTGATCTAATCAGCTGACCCTGGAACACACTAGCTACATTTTCCCCCCAAAAAGTAAACGTCACAGCTTACTGGTAACATACATAATCATGCATGGTACGACTTGCATGCAGTGAAATGCTTTAAAAACTGCCTGCTCATGAACGTATATTAAACAACCTGAAATGGGATAAAAATATATAAAAAGATAATAATGTTTATAAAATATATATAAGAATAGAATAGCAATATGTGTGTATGTATGTATGTATGTATGTGTGTGTGTGTGTATATATATATATATATATATATATATATATATATATATATATATATATATATATACACACACACACACTCACTCACTAATCCTCACTGGGGTCTCTAACCCTGGACTTGGTGTACCCATCTGCTCAACCCATTTTAGTCTTTTCCCTGATCTAATCTGGGTTTCCCTAAAAGCAGAGTAGATAGAGGGTTAAGTATGATTCTCAAACTGAGCTCAGCTGAGCTTCCTGAGAAGGGCTTGAAGTTAGTGTGTTATAGCAGGAAAACACCTAAAATATGCAGGAGAAAGGACCTCCAGGAGCAGGACTGGGAACCTGCGCTCTAGACTAATCCTTCGAATCTGAAGTGATTGATAATAAAGGGTCCTGGAGTCCCTAATGTACTTCAGGATTGTTGTTTTTCACTTTGAAATAACACAACCTCAATGGACCGATGAACACGATAAAATCATCTGCTTTCTCAACTCGCTTAAAGCATTTCAGCTTACCAGATCTAAATTCTAACAGTGTAATGAAGTGTGGGCTCGCATAAAAGGGTTAAAAAACCAGAACACAATGGTTACGAACCATGCTAACTAAACCATCTGAATACTTAAATGGTCCATGGTTGTTATGATTAAATGGCTTATTTCTATGATCAAGACGAACCTGCGTCCTCAAATGGTTCCTTAAAGAAAAGCAGTTCTTAGTAGCACCAAAAAGGTTATTTGGTGCTCTACAGATCCCTTGTTGCTGTGTGTTTTTATGTAAAATGCAGTACTCACCACAGAACAGATGCCCACAGTTTGTCTCCACAGGGAATATTGATGTCTGTAAACACACTGGGCAGTGGATGTCCCTGTGGCCTGCAGATATGCATGACTGCGAGAGGTCCTGCGAAACACGGGAAAAAAAATATGGAAAAGTAAGCATCTACACCACATGGCTCTTCTCCACCGTTAACTATTAGTGTAACGACTGCATCTAAATGGAGTTCAGAAACAATCTCCAGTCTACTTTATTTGAGGACAGATCTCTTAGTGTCTGTATATGTCTCTCTGTCTCTGTTCATCTGTCCTCATCCGTGTTTCTGTACCTTTCTGGGTCTGTGTCTCTTACTGTGTCTCTGTCTCCTTCGGTCTCTCTGTCTTTATGTTTCTATCTCTGTCTATCTGTTTGTTTTTGTGTCTTTCTGTCTCTGTGTCCCTTCCCCCCCCCCCTCTCTCTCTCTCTCTCTCTCTCTCTCTCTCTGTTCTTGTGTCTCTCTGAGTCTTAGACTGTTCTCTCTCTCTTGTCTCTGAGTCTTTGTGTCTCTCTGTTTGTGTGTGTGTGTGTGTATGTTTGTGTGTGTGACTTCACCTCTCTGTTGCTCACATGCTGGCCTTGTGGTTGACCCTGACCCCTACTTTCTGAGACTAGAGGAGGCCTGCAAATGTGACAATAGAAAATCAATCAATACAGCAATTACCCTCATGTACACAGTAATATAATAGGGAATCAAGGCTAGGACCCATCATAAAAAGTGAAGGTCCCTCATATATATATATATATATATATATATATATATATATATATATATCTAAATATACATTTCACCACTAGACCTAGAGTTCTCTGTTTTCTGTATAGTCCTGAATTCAAAAAGCAGCCAAAAAGACTTAAAACACTTAAATGAAAACAGGCAGTTTAAACATATGTAGGGTAAATATGTGGATATACAGTGTAAATATATATATATAATAATGTAAATATCTATATATTACAGTTTATGTGACATCATAAAAACTATTTTTACTCCAGTTTCCATATATGGACAGAATGCAATTTGAAGGAAATAAATAAGTAAATAAGAACAATATTTTCAAAAGCCCACTCTTTTGTCATAAAAGGCTCCTGCTTACATATATTATATGGATATTGGAATCATCACACAAGTTTTATGGTGCTGGATTTCTTATTATAAGTGCGTACTAATGTCTGAATTCCAGTCAGAATAAAGCAATAAACCCAAAACAGACTGTGTGTTGCCATGATTTCGCCATTGAGGCCAGTGTACGTGTACTTTTTATTGCCCCAACAAACCACGACACAGGGCCACCTCATATCAACACTAACATCAGTGCACACAAATTGCTCTACGCATGTGCTAATAAACACAAACAACTATTTCTATTAAATTTGGTCAAAGAGAAGAACCATGTTATGTATTCAAATGGTAATTGGAGCTGTCCAGTGTGAAGGGTGTGTGTTTAGACAGCTACTGGAATGGATCTTCAGTGAACAATACATATATTTCAACAAATAACTGTATTGCTATAGTTCAATAGGATATTCACATGTAGTCGGGCATCGTGCTGTAGATAACACTGGAGTAATCTCGGTGCTCTGTCCAGGCAAATGTGCACAGAATACAAGCTTCATATTTGGAAATTATGATGTAAAGGAAACACATCCTATGTAGCTGGTGTAGAACATTAGTATGCGGCGTCTCTTACCTGTTGTAGGAGTTGTGACAGGTGTGCATGTTCATGAGAAGTGTGTCTCAGCGCAGAGACCGAGGGAAA
Organism: Salminus brasiliensis; assembly: GCF_030463535.1. Lineage (NCBI taxonomy): Eukaryota > Metazoa > Chordata > Actinopteri > Characiformes > Bryconidae > Salminus > Salminus brasiliensis. Next base: position 50,958,595 of record NC_132878.1, on the reverse strand, counting down.
TGCTTTCTGACTGCATCACTGTACACCATAAATTTGACAGGCAGGTCAATCATTAACTAAAGCTCTGCGTGCCTCTCAGAGCCCCTCTTCTGCTTGCAGCATAACCCACCACGCGACCCGAGGCCTACTCAAAGGACAAAGCTAGTTTTGCTCTACTTGTATGTATGATGTTAGTATGTGGAACATGAAAATATTAAGATTCTTGTCTTATTTGGTAACAACTACCAATAAAATTGTGCTGCTCCCATTGTCTGCTGGGAAACGCTCTATTTTGGTCATGTGACCACCCACGCAAGGTCAAAGACTATCAGTCTCCACCTACTAACACTAAGTAGGTTAGGCCTAATAAAATCAGCCTGTTTCACCAATCATTTACTCTTGGTTTACACTGTGTAATACCTCTCACATTTATGACCCAAAGAGCTTCTTTATTTAAAATGTGTACAACTGGAACAATCTATGTTAAAATATATCAGATTTATGAAACTCATAAATGAATACTACACTTATTATATACACTTTGAATAATAATACAGTGCAAAATGCAAAGGTTTGGTAAAAAAACAAAAACAAAAAAAAACATTTTCAGCTTTATGCTTGTCACATGAAATGCTTGTCTGAGACATGTCCATAATCACACCAAACACCAAATATGTATTATTATTATTATAAGGAGGATTTTAGAATTAAATATTTGCTAAAACATGACTGGCATTAAGCAGATATTTATATTTGGCCAATATTTTAGTCCGATATTTGATGGACATATTTATTGCATTCTAGAAAAGCAGAGCATTCACTAAAATATCATTACTTTCATCATTTCTATGGCATTTGTAACCTAACAGAAATAAATGTTAGGCTATATATCTTGGTAATGCTGATCAAGGTGGATGTAGTTTGATGTACTAGATTTAATGAATGTATAAAATATACATTTGTATTCATATAGAAATGTTAATATATCCACATTGGCAGACTGTACATGGAAAGTCTAGGCCATATGATATATGTTTAATAATGATATACGCTTAATAATATAAACAACAAAATAAACCACATGATACTGGCTTACCATAAGTCTCTGGAGTTTAGTTAATGGCCTTGGTAAAAATCACAAAATCACTAACCAGCCACCTCAGTTGTCTCATTGTTGTTAAAAAAAAAAAAAAAAAAAAGTATTGATGATATTTTTAACCACTATCTTTTAACCAATACAATATGTCTGTGGTCATAGACTGTATGTGTTTGTGTATTTATATTGCAAAGACCTTGTTTATAAAGGTATAAGTAGTTCAGATCTCCAAGTCTAAAGCCTAATAACTAAAGTGTTGGGTATATATATATATATATATATATATATATATATATATATATATATATATATATATATTTTTTTTTTTTTTTTTTTTTTTTTACAGACAATATTCGATTGGACAAAAATTTTACAAAAAAACACAAAGAGAAAAACAAACTCTATAATAAAATCTAAAGCGTTTTGTCCAGTGAAAAATCTTCCCTCAATGTCACCAGATCCTCTAATGAACAAGTGGTATAAATATGAAAAGTACTACATACATGCTACAGTCATGACTTTTCTCAATGTTTTCTCATTGAGTAAAGCAGCTTAGACTCAGCTTAGTTCTTTATTTGGGCATGATGTCCTCAGTGACCTCTGATTATTTTAATAAAGTATACCACAAATGCAATAATATACTCTACCTGAAGATAAATGTAGGTTACTTATACATTGTGTATAAAACATTATTCATAACAAGTTCAAAGTTAGAGTTAAAGGGGCTGAGAAGAAAAAAAATCAAATGGTGATTGCCTTGATTAAACACCAAACATTTCCACATCCTGCGACATGCAACACGGCACATACTTTGGCCACCTCTCAATGATATGCCCTCCCTGTATCTAAAGTGGTGCCTCTTAGTCAAACCTTTCCCTGGCTAATATTTAGCTTTCACATTTTTTTTTTCAAAAGCAGAAGGTCAGATAAGCTAAAAATAGCACTTATTGACACACCTGGACCTTGACAAAGTGTAGTTCGTTGACCCTCAAGTAAATGACTAGTCTGATTTTTCTTTTTAAGGTGCCGGGCTCGTTATGCCGAATGTCCGCATCATGTCACTGGTCTACCCCACATTTCATCAGCCAATATGGATGCCAAGTCTATGTTGACCCTACAAGTTATTTTCAGCACAAAGACCTGACCTGAGCATCTGGTAGGGTATATGTAAAGCTGTCCAGAGGCAAAGGTAACGGTTAAGCTTCTCATCCGAGCACTGGCTTGTCATACGTATACCTCTCAAGGGCTTGTTTTGCTGTTGGAGGGAGAATTACACCTGCATAGGTTGTTTTAAATGTAGAAAGGCGGCAACATTATTGGATTGCTCAACAATCCAATAATGTAACGAAGGTTATTATTATGCAATTATGAGGTGGAATAAGTGGCGTTTTAGAAAACCCTATATTATATATAATATGATTTTTATATGTAGGTGTGTTTCTACACTCACTGTCCATCTATCAGCTCCACTGACCACTGACCATGTGCTCTGTGTAGTTCTATGATTTCAGACTGTAGACCATCTGTTTCTCTGCATACTTTATCAGCCTCCTTTCTCCATGTTCTTCAAGTGTCAGGACCTTATAGGACTGACTATCACAAAGCAAGTAGTATTTGGTTGGTGGGTCATTCTCAGCACTGCAGTGAAACTGACGTGGTGGTGGCATGTTAGTGTGTGTTGCGCTATTATAGTGACCTTATGGTCATTGACTACTTTTTATTTTCAGGTCTTTAGACAGTTGGAGCCCATGAGAGCTGAGTGGTAGTGCAACTCTTGAAGAGTTAGAGAATGTATAAAGGTTGGAAATTTGAATCAGTTCATCATTGTTTCTAATGAACATAGGTAAAATGCCTCAGGCCTGATTTATTGATCAAGGTCTGAGACCTAGTAAAAAAAAAAATCCAAACCTTTGCACTGGCCACACTGACAATTTTGAAAGACAGAGTAACTCGACATTAGGAATTTCTGAAAAAATAGGCTTATGTTTGATCAGCTACAGAGGCTGTGATTATTACTTTTACTACACATTGCTCAAACATTTGCATTCGACTGAAAAATAAATATCTAAACATGAAAAAGAGAAAATGAGAGTGTATACAATGAGACAGGGCCTACTTCCTTTTCTTACATTACTGAATATTTCAGTAATGCCTATACCTTTTAAAATGTGATGTGCTGCTCAGTATGTTAGTCATTTGGTATAGTGTCCTTTCCTTTCCATGTCTCAAATCTGCATTTTAGTATTATAAAAGTAGGCTAATAAAACATTTTGCAAACCCATGCAGTGTCCACGCAATGATCACTAACCAATCAGCGGCTTATCTTATCCAGAGAAGTGATCTGACCCCTATTCGTGAAGCCTTTTAGGACTGCATATTTTCATCTCAGATTGATATAAAAGCAATAAAAGAAATGTATAAGAAATATATATTTCCCAAGTATACTTTTTGTAGTAAAGTGTACTAATATCAATGTACTAGTAGTATAGGTCTTGTGACTAAATTGGCCCACATTTTAGTTTATGAAAGTATACGTAAATTCTTTAGGTATAAGAGAAGTAAGCTTTAGCAAGGCTAATTCACCTACAAATGTAATTTTGGGAGGTGGGAAACTGAAGTGCCCTCCGGAGACCCTTGTGGACATGGGGAGACCACACAAAACAACTCACAGACGATGACCAGAGTGTGGCTTAAAGGTGTGTGCACATGCACTACCTGTGGCGGCACTGTGCCAGCTCAACTAGATTACATTTATGTTTCATTTTGTGCTACAATTCTTCTATAAGTGGACTTCTAGGTATGCTGTTAGTTTACTAGTGATATACTAGTGATATACTCCCAGTACTAGTATATGCTCCCTGTAAACTACTAGTTTTATAGGTTTATACTGCTATAGATTTCTTTAAGTAAATGTAACATACAATTTATAGTTTTAATTAAGGTATTATTTTTATATATTTTAAACATGCCTTTAACTGTACCTTTAAGTGCACCTGAAGTTTTATACCTGAACTATTATCAACACTATCAGTGGACTACAAATATAAATATTCATAAACTTAGCATTAAGAACATATTTATTTTTATTAGAAATAAAAAAAATCAAACCAATATTGCACTGAATGCCAAAATATACATTGGCATTCCAGTTAACCCCCTCCCCCACATAAAACGTCTTTGGGGGAGGTTGATATCTGAAATCAGTCTAAAATGTATGTATACAACAGGAATTATACTTTTTATACTTTTTAAGTATACAGAGCAAAGTACAGGCCAAATATACTTTTATGTCTTTTCTGCATGCTTGTCTGTATAAACCAAATATACTAAAGTATGTTAGTACATCTCAGATACGTACATAAAAAGTAAACTGAAAGCATACTCACTTGTTTTAGATAAAAAAAAAGAAAAAGAATATTAATATCATATCTCAATGAACATCTTTTTTTGTAAGGGTTATATTTCCATGTTTCTTATTTAGTTGTCTTGTGTGTGTCTTCTAAAATCCTATCATTTATAAGCTGAACGCAGCACTGTATTTAGTCCCAAATGCCCCCACATACGCTTCTGACAGCAGCTTCTGCCTGTTATAAAGCCCTATCCTGATTGGCTACTCGTTGCTCTTTAACTCGAGAGCTCATTGGTCTTTCCCCTCTTCGTGTTTGGCTCTTAATCCCACCAATCTGTCTCAACACAGTACGCAGAGGTGGCTCCGCGACATTCACGAACAGGTTTACGCCAGGACCAAGGCGCAGTCCTCATTGACAGCACAGGGCCTCACAGATTTCGTGCGTCGCATTTTTTTTTTTTAATATATCGCACCTGTTTTCTGGCACCCCCCCTTCTCTACGATTGGCTAGTCTCACATCTCATTGTGAGACTAGCCAATCGTAGTCACGTTAGTTTTTTATCTCTCGAAGATAGTATGGAAAAATGAAAACGTGTAAAAGGGAATATTAAAGATTTCTGTGTGTTTGGTAACTGCAGAGATGGAAGTAAGTTAGGTTTGCTTTAAGAGAAAAAAGGGTTAGGTTTTAAGAGTTCAAAGGGCTAACTGTCACCTCAATGGTGGCGACAAACGGTCGTCTACACTGGCTGCATGCCTTTAACGCAATAAAATGAATACAAATTAGCTAAACAAATAAATATAAAATATATATATAAAAAATTAGTATATATTTTTAATATAAACTGTTGTTGTATATCTGCAAAAACGATCAGTTTAACCGTATTTCTATCTTACTGCTTGCATGAACGACTAGCCAATCACAGTGGCGGGGGGGCGTGGCTTTTCCGCAAAACGGGTGGTAAACAAAAAAGACACGGACGCCTCCAGGTGAGGTCAAATGCAGTGGAAAAGGGAAGCGCTTTGTTGACAGGTGGACGGAAATCTATGCCCCACTGCGGAAAGAGAAAGCCATGGACTTGATGAACAAAACGGTGCTGTGTGAGAGCCTCATCATTTGGGTGAGTTTTTAATTCTGGACGGTTCATCCGCGCGATTTCCCTCCAATGGTCGCTCGTCTATTTCTGTAGTCTCACATCAGTGACGGCAGGACTAGCTACCTGTCGCAGGTAGTCCTGAACCTCCGGCACCGCCGTGTGCACATTTCACACGCCACTCACTCACACACACACACACACACCCCTGGAGCAAACACGCAGGAAATGAGAGGAGAAGTTAGCTACACCCAGACGCGCTGTTCGCTCGGTGTGTGTTGTTGAAATCGCGCAGCTAGCTAACGTCACGTAGCCGCTGGCAAAGGAGACATCTGAGACGTTAACACACGACATTTTCATCCGATTTGGGAGTCTAATCTGGTTACCCCGTTGCGTATTTGTGGATTGTGTCTGCTTCTCTGATCCAGTCTGAAGGCAGTGAGGGTCTGAGCTCTTGTGGCAGTAGGTGTGCTGAGATAGGGCAGCAGCAGCAGCAGCAGACACACTGCAGCGGTCGATGATGAATGCACAGCTCCCATAGGGACTTCTCCATGCCCGTGACTCTGGGAGCTGCTCACATGGGAGACACCTGCAGTCAGGGCTCCACTCAGCTGCTGCGGATCACTGGCTTTTGATGTTTACTACAGGCCCCAGTACAGTGCAGGACACACACACACACTATACCCTACTCTCTCCATAGAGGCGCCGTATTTACATGTAAAGCGATTAATTGGATTAAAGCTATTTTCTTTGCATAGTTTTTTTATGTTGATGGATTGATTTTTGACAGCAGTTTATTTATGCCTTTATTTTCGTACCCTGTTATGAGTAAATACAAAAAACTACTATTACTACAACTAAATATAATAATAAAAAAATGACTACTAAAAACACTAAAATAACACTAAAAAATAATACTTTATGATATGACAGTCTCAAATTAGATTTTAGTAAATTCCCAATAAATAATGAGTAAATTCCCAATAAATAATTACTCAATAATTGAGTAAAATGAAGAAAAGAAAACATTAAATGACTGATTTATGATTGCATTCAGCTACAGGAGCATTAATAGTGTCAGGTTTTGGTGTTGGTTGGTTGATCACAAAGATGTTGGAAGGAGCTCCATAGAATGCAGATCCACTGCTCCACAGCTCATTAATGGGGGTTTGACATGGGGACGTTTTCTTTTACAAGTGTAAAATAGCTGAATTTATTCAATAGAAAAGGTCTTCAGATACATTTCTATGAGAGCCCCAATGGGCCACAGATTCATATATGTCTTATTTACTCCAGTGTAGTAGTATTGTTTTGCAATTTCAAACTATTTATATTATGTTAATAAATTAATTATCATATTATATTATTGCACCTAAAAACATGGTTTTATCGAGATAGCAGCATAACATTGAGAAATAAAGCCGTTTTCTTGAGATGTAAAGCTTCGGTGTGTGGGTTCTCTGATTCTCTATGGTTTACCCATGTGAGACCCATTTTACCCTGGTCGTGGTCTAAGTCTATTTGACAGAGAGCTGGCATGCTTGTGTGTCATCACTGCAAACGCTGGGTTCAGCTCCTTACTGCCCCACAAGCACTACTGATGGTACAGCCCCTCAGATTAAAGCTCCCTGACATACAGAACACATTTTCTACTGAAACGGAGTCTAAGCAAGAGCTGTCAGCAGTCTACACGCCCCCACAAATAGACAAGTTTCCCCCCAAATGCAGTGCTTGTTCAGTTTTGATTGTCAGTTGGAAACTAAAGGGACAGTGTGAGAACACACTGCGTTGTAGTATCAGGATGTTTGAGTAGATTAGAGCTGACAAAGCAGAGCACTTTTTTTTAGATTAATATTAAGACGAGGATGATGTGTTGTAGTTATATCCACTCTTGTTCATGCTTTCATCTCCAGGTGTGTGGACTACTGTAACCCTCTTCTAGCCAGCATTATCCCTTCTCCCATTCACAAACTTCAGATGGTTCAGAACTCTGCTCCTCTCATGTTTTGTCACCCACTCCTGCTCACATCACCACATCACAGCTGTTCTGCATCATCTTCACTTCCTTACAAAGCTCTGTTTGTGTTTTGTTTGTACCCTCACTCTTCAATATTACTGATTAACACACACATTCACTGCACTCGGATCATCTCTATTTCTCTAATTGTCAGACTGCTAGCACTCACTGCCTAGACCTCTGTAGAATTAGGCCAGCCACTTTCAAAGGGGGTGAATATTGATGCCTTCACTTATTTTACTTTATATATTTTTATTTAAATCTGTTTCTGCCTTGACATTTAAAGAGCTTGTTTTGTAAATTCTTGTCAAAAAAGCCAAATTATATTAGCCATGATTTCATTAATAAACAGGAAAAACATCTAAGGGGGCAAATACTTCTTATAAGCACTGTATTTGTGCAGGTGTAGCTGTAGTAGAACAGTGCAGCAACAGTCCAGAGTCTTGCTGAATCTTCCTGAAAGGCCTTGCCTGTCCAGCAGTCCTGTGGACAGTTACCTTGGAAAGTTGTCTTGGTCTTCCAGACCTCAACATGACCCCCAGTAGACCTTAACTTGAGTAACATGACTGTTGGATGAGGTCTAAGGTTGGATATTGCATGTGATGTTTTGGGGCTGTAAGCTTGCTGCACTTTCACCACATATCTGTGTGAACTTTGGATGACGCTATACATCCGTGTAACTCTTTACAGATTTTACAGCTTCAAACCTCTAATCTTACCAAAGTTAATTTTACTTAACTTAATACCCTAAGTTTGTAAAACATGGGATACACTTATTCTGTGCACTATGATGTGTAACAAATGTAGAGTACAAGCCTGTATGCACTCCTGATGGAGTGAAAAAAAGTTGACCTTCCAAAAAAAAAAAAAAAAAGATTATAAATAAATAAATAAGACTTAGGCAGGTAGATATGGTGTACCAGCGTCTGCACAGTTGCAAGCAGGTATATTATGTAAGGAAATGAAGTGGTCTTCATGTTCTCAGTTCTCAATAGCCATGTTTTGCTGTAGATGTTGAACTTCTATTAACCCCTGTTTGTTCCCTTGTCAATCATACACAAACACTGTTAGTGTAACATTGTATATTTGACATTTTCTTGAATGGCATTAGTAGGTGAATGTAATAGTATAGGAGGCCTTCCTCCAGTATTTTTTTTCCAACTGGACAGTAGTAGTTTATAGTAAAGTACCATATACAAAATGTGATAATAGCATAATGTATCAATATGTGTCTTAAATTGAAAATACAGTTGATTATCTGACTTATTATTATTTAACTCTACATTTTAGTCAGTCAGGGAGCAGTATTATCATCTTATGTGGTAGCTGGGTTGTCCAGACGTAGTGACTAGATATGCTGTGCTAATTTGAATGTCCACCAGGACGAACAGTAAACTGTGTACTGTAAATACTAGTGACTGTACCTTTCACAAACCGTCCTTGTTTTGGTGCTGGTCAGCCTCACGTGTATTGTGCATAGCTGTGTGTTGTTGTTGTTCAATGAAAGTTGAAGATGAAAGCGATAGCATCCTTTTTCATTATTATATTTGTTTGTTATAAGGTTATACGCCGATCAGCCATAACATTTAATGCCACTTTGTTTCTACACATTATATCAGCTGCATATAGCAGCACTGTGTATTTATAAATTCAGACTGTATCCATCTGTTTCTCTGCATACTTTGTTAACCTCCTTTCACCCTGTTCTTCAATGCTCAGGACCCCATATTTGGGTGGTGGGTCATTCTCAGCACTGCAGTGACACTGGCGTGGTGGTGCTTTGTTATTGTGTTATGGCTGAACGGTGTATAATTTGAGATTTATTTGTATTATTTTGAAATAGTCCTTAAAATTGTCCTTAAAATGTTGTCATTTAGTGCTAATATTGGTGTTTTTTTTTCTTTATGCCCTCAGCTGCAGACCTTTAACACCGCAGCACCATGTAAGACCATAGATGACCTGACCACAGGTGCAGCCATGGCCCAGGCTCTGCACCAGATGTGAGTGCAGCTTGTATTTTGTATTTTTGTTGTTGTTGTTGTTCTTTACTTATATCTTTCTCTTTCTCTCTACCCCACTTATATATAAAAATAATCAACATAACCACTTGTGCCACAGTAATTGGCACCCCTGCATTCCCTTTGCCAATAAAGCTGCACTTAATCTTCTCTGTTAGCATCTTATAAAGTTGGAGAAAACAGAGCAGGGAATTTGAGACCATTCCAATTTACGTAATTTAATATATTTCTCCAGATCATCCCAGGTGCTAGATCCTCTCTTGTGCCCTCTCCTCTTCTCCTCTTTAGCTCCCCCCTCAGATTTACTATGTGGTTTAATCAGGGAACTGGCATCTGGCATGCTTTTTTATGCCAAACCCACCTTGGGTTGCCAAAAAGCTCAGTTTGCATTTAATCTGATTATTTATTAGACACTCTGATCATTGTCACTATCACAATTCTAGGTGTGCCAATAATTACGTCTTGACTATTTCTTAAGGGATCTTTATCTCTGCATAAATTTAGTTCATTTAAAGGTTGGAGTTTTCCTCTTTTCGTCAGTGTGATCACTCAAAAAAGTGATTTTTTTTAAATAACCCTTTTCACAGAAGTAATTGTCTGTATTGGCTGTATATGTTGTTCTTTCTCTCTTGTTAGCCACGTCTGTCCATTCCTGGCCAGAATTACTCATTTATATCTCATCTCATCCTTGTCTGAATATTTCATTACAGCCACTGGTGAATTGTTTGTAGCCTAAGGGGGTTATATTACCTGAACCACATTCTTACTCACTTGAAAATGTCAAGTTTCATTATATTCCACTTTTTAATTTAGCATTTAACCTGCTCCAAATAAAGGCTTATTTTTTAACCTGCACTGAACTTAATGTGTTTTCTTTTTTTTAAGAGATCCATCCTGGTTCAGTGAGAATTGGCTTGCACGTATTAAAGAAGATGTAGGAGATAACATAAGGCTCAAGGTAAACTGTTTGGATTAGTCTGATGACCGATGATAACTGAGAGATTACCTACCTGCCCCCTATCTGATTTGTATTTATATATATATATATATATATATATATATATATATATATATATATTTTTTTTTTTTTTTTTTTTTTTTTTTTTCTGTTGATGTTTTTAAATGTATGTTTTCTGTGCAGGTGAACAACCTGAAAAAGATCCTGCAGATCATTGTTGATTACTACAATGAGGTCAGTTTGAAAGTTTGGATATTTAATAAATAAGCTTTGTGTAAAACTACAGCATATCTCAGATATTGCCCAACATCAATAATGATTAAACTTAGGAGGTTAAATCATTGGCATTTTGGTCACATGCAGTTTTTTTTTTTACATAAGGAAGTAGAAAAATTCTTACACTTGTGTTTTTTGATAATGCACAATTGACATTTCTTTGCGTTGATAAAGCATACAGCATACGCTTGTAGTAAACACGCCCTCCATCCCCCTTGTCTCTCTTTCTTTATTTCTTTCTCTGTCCGTCTCAGGTTCTGAATCAGCAGATCTCAGGTTTCCCTCTGCCTGACCTTGTGCGGGTAGCTGAGCATTCTGATCCTGTGGAACTGGGGCGCCTCCTGCAGCTCATCCTGGGCTGTGCAGTCAAATGTGACCGTAAACAAGGTACTGACCAGCAGGGCTCAACTTTTAAAAAAACAAAAACAAAACAACAAAAAAACAGTAACATGCAAGTGTCTCCAGCAGAATCCCCCAACCAAAGTGTTATAAATAAATATAAATATATATTTACAAATTATTAATACTCAAATTGTAATGTTAACTGTTTAAATATAAACCCTCTGATATATATTTAAATTAAACTGTTAAGATCTCCTCCTCGTTTCTACCCTCATTGTCTGTTATATCAGCTTCACTTCCCATATAGGAGCACTAGTAGTTCTATAACTCCAGCAAGTGGTAAGCAGTAGTCCGTACCTACCAAAAGTGCTCCTAGGAAGGTGAATGGTCACCTAAGACTGATTGATGTAATCTGTGGAGGTCCCACCTCACAACTTGCAGTACTTGAAGGATCTACTGCTAAATACTTGGTGCCAGATACCACAGGACACCATTTAAAGGTCTTGCGGAGTCCATGCTGAATGGTCAGATCTGTTTTTTTTGTGGCCCAAGGGGGACCTAGTCAATATTAGACAGGTGGTAATGCTAGTGTCATGGCTGATCGGTGTATCTTACCCCAACAAGCTTGCTTTGTCGTAATACATACTATACAGTAGTAATCAGTGTTACTTTGTTTCAGAGTACATCCAGATCATAATGACCCTGGAGGAGTCTGTGCAGCATGTTGTGATGACTGCCATCCAGGAGGTCAGTCGGCTCTTTATTATTATTTTGTATTATAAAAATAAAAATGGTTGGTACAAATATAATACTGTGCAAAGATCTTCATCAAACTAGAAAAAATACCCTAATATTAGAATAAAAACAAATGAATAAATTGTGATTTGATGTGTAGCCATTAGTAAAGCACTCCTTGAGAAAGTTCAATATTATTAGTCCTCATCAGATATCTAGTTTATGTAATCTGTCTATGTGATAACCTTTATTAAAGTAAATCAGATGAGCTGCTGGTGGAATTGAACAAACCCATACAGGGTTTACAGAGAAGTCAGCAACCTTCTAACTATGTTTAACTCAAAAGAACATACTCTGACTACTGACGGTGTATTCAGGTTTATTTGTATTTATTCGTCTATTGCTTTTAAGTGTTTTACAAGCAATATCATGTTTACTGCTGCTAAGACCTTTTTACAGTTATGTGTGTAGAATTACAAGTAGCAGTTAATTTTGCATCTTGCTGCTTCCTGAATGTCTTCTACAGCTGATGAGTAAAGAGTCCAAGGCCCATTTTGGAACAGAGCCACTGGGGGATGTAGATCAACAGGTAAGAGAATTAAGTTACACATCTAGTGGACTAGTTTCAGGAGCTCACCCTGATAAATCTTGCTCTGATGTTAGCCAGTTGTTTTAATGATATGTCACAGTGACATGTACAGACGAGATCTCCAACATGCAAGTCAAGTTTTACTTAGTATTGCTTTATTACATTACTGTCATTTCTCTATTCAAAATAATGGTCACTCTAGCCGTCCCTGTGGATATCCATGTCTCTCTCTCAGCCAGTATAATTCTCACTCTGTGAGTAATGCCTGGACTGGCCTCCAGTTTTATTCCAACCAGATTGCTATAATTTAAATGACCAATTCTTGGAAGCATCTTAAGCATTATTACCAGAAACACCTGTACAAGTATCAAATTGTTATTATCAAAAGGGATCGCTGCTGCGAAAAGTTGCACATTGCGCATTGCAGAATAGGTCTCAGTATGCAAATATGGATAACAACTGTTGAACTGTCTGTTTGTGGTGGGGGTAGTGTAACTTCCCCAGAGGCAGGGTGTGAGCCTTACTGCGCCAGGATACACATCTATAAACGAGTGTTTTGCCCATACTGGCATTAAGTATGGGCAAATACTAAATGTGTTTTGTGTGTGTGTGTGTGTGTGTGTGTGATGCTAGCTGAAAAAAGCTCTGGAAGACTTGTCTGAGGTAATGGCGGAAAAAGAAGAGCTGGCGCAGCGCTGTCAGGAGCTGGACATACAGGTGAGGAACCTTTGTTTCCATTGTTCTCACGTTTACGATAGATGGACAAATACTGAAGAAAAGAAAACCTAGCGGGAAGGTTCACTGTATTTTCTTATGTTTTGCATTGTTGTAATTAAGGTCATTTTAGGTGCCGAACCACATTAAATAATCCCCATCTTTTTATCAACTTCAGACATTCTTAAAGCTGCAATTGTTTGACCAAATACTTTAAGCAGCCAGAACTGACTTTACCTACCAGCACTTTTTAGAACCCGTTTGGAGGCAACCAGAACTGACTCTACCTACCAGCACTTTTAGAAACCGTTTAGAAGCAACCAGAACTGACTCTACCTACCAGCCCTTTTTAGAAACTGTTTGGAAGCCACCAAAACTGACTCTACCTACCAGCACTTTTAGAAACCGTTTAGAGGCAACCAGAACTGACTCTACCTACCAGCACTTTTAGAAACTGTTTGGAGGCAACCAGAACTGACTCTACCTACCAGCACTTTTAGAAACTGTTTGGAGGCAACCAGAACTGACTCTACCTACCAGCACTTTTAGAAACCGTTTAGAGGCAACCAGGACTGACTTTACCTACCAGCACTTTTAGAAACTGTTTGGAGGCAACCAGAACTGACTCTACCTACCAGCACTTTTAGAAACCGTTTAGAGGCAACCAGAACTGACTCTACCTACCAGCACTTTTAGAAACCGTTTAGAGGCAACCAGGACTGACTTTACCTACCAGCACTTTTAGAAACTGTTTGGAGGCAACCAGAACTGACTCTACCTACCAGCACTTTTAGAAACTGTTTAGAGGCAACCAGAACTGACTCTACCTACCAGCACTTTTAGGAACCGTTTAGAGGCAACCAGAACTGACTCTACCTACCAGCACTTTTAGAAACTGTTTAGAGGCAACCAGGACTGACTTTACCTACCAGCACTTTTTAGAACCCGTTTGGAGGCAACCAGAACTGACTCTACCTACCAGCACTTTTAGAAACCGTTTAGAAGCAACCAGAACTGACTCTACCTACCAGCCCTTTTTAGAAACTGTTTGGAAGCCACCAAAACTGACTCTACCTACCAGCACTTTTAGAAACCGTTTAGAGGCAACCAGAACTGACTCTACCTACCAGCACTTTTAGAAACCGTTTAGAAGCAACCAGAACTGACTCTACCTACCAGCCCTTTTTAGAAACTGTTTGGAAGCCACCAAAACTGACTCTACCTACCAGCACTTTTAGAAACCGTTTAGAGGCAACCAGAACTGACTCTACCTACCAGCACTTTTAGAAACTGTTTGGAGGCAACCAGAACTGACTCTACCTACCAGCACTTTTAGAAACCGTTTAGAGGCAACCAGGACTGACTTTACCTACCAGCACTTTTAGAAACTGTTTGGAGGCAACCAGAACTGACTCTACCTACCAGCACTTTTAGAAACCGTTTAGAGGCAACCAGAACTGACTCTACCTACCAGCACTTTTAGAAACTGTTTGGAGGCAACCAGAACTGACTCTACCTACCAGTAGTTTTTTAGAACCTGGAAGTAGAGAAATCTGACTTTGTCCAACAGCGCAAAGGTTTTTGTTTTTTCCTCATCTCGTTTCATTTACGGATGAGGAAGTTCGAATGTAGAAGGCTGACGAGGGTTGTTTCTCTCTGACGCTTGACTGGAGGCCTTCATTACAATTAGAGCATTTGCAGAGCTCATGGGTCTTATCCAAAGTTGAGAAGTGCTTGTTCATTACTGTTCTGCTGTGTTGTCCCCTCATTCCCAGAGTATCTGCTGCCAAATATCAATAAAAGTGCACAATGTAGTTGTTATGTAGATATGACATTGCCTCCAGTTCTTATGCTTCATACGAGGACTGTTGTTAGATTTTAGGAGGTGTCTAAGAATATATCTTTAGTATCTTCCATTGCACTGTTGTGAACTGATCCACTGCTGGCACTGATTTTTGACAGATTGAGTATTAACGTTTCCTTGGTGACTGAGGTAAGTCTAAATGGCTGCATGGCAGCAGAGTCTAACCAGAGCCTTACTAAAGCCTTGCCTTAACCAAGCTAACACATCATACAAAGGGCAACTACTCACAAAACCTGAGCTAGGGCTTTTTTTCTTTTGGCTCCTAAACCCTGGCTTTAAAGGTTTATGGCTCATTCAACAGTTAACATAATCTAATACTGAAACACTTTAATGCTTTTATTATTGTAATGTTTTGAGAAATGGTTGCTTGTGGGAGGGTTAGAGTAATTAAATATTGACGATAATGGTCAGTTTCACTCATATTTCCATAAAAACTTTTACTCTCTCTCTATCTTAAGTGTATTTAAACTAAAACAATGTGTACTTCATTATAATAGCAGTCTGTTTTTGAATGTCTCATATAAAGGATGATTGAAGCAGTTTGCATGGAATGCCCTCATTTATTTCAGGGCATCATTGAATAAATACCCCAGACATCCAGGGGTTATTGAAATTTATAGATTCTACTGTAAAGTTTGTAAAATAATAGCCTCTGATGTTAATATCTATACGCACAGCGTTCAAAAACAGAAACTGCTCCTGCCAAGCCAAAACAATGCCCTGTCCAATCATAAGATCTGTCAATAAAGAAAAGCTCTGACTCTTTAACTATTTGAACACATGGACAGGTCGCAGTGCTGCAGGAAGAGCGTAACAGCCTTCTAGCAGAAAACGATGTTCTGACGGATCGGGCCAATCAACTGGACACGTTTGATGATCCCAGCACCCCATCGGGGAAGAAACACAGCCTGCTCCAGCTGCAGCTGGAGCAGGTCCAAGAGGAGAATTTCCGGTAGTTTCATAATTTCACAATGTGATTGATTCTCTGCAGTTAATAAAGTACAAGTATATGAATTTAAATGTTTAGCTATACTAGATGACCGTATATTGTCAGTCCATTTGATAGATATAACATTTTATATGTTATGGACAATATGTTTCTAGACTGTTACTGTAGCGTATGTACTGTTTATATATAGAGTGTGAAGCTCCAACTATAAAGGGCAGAAGATGAAGCAGAGAACAGGTATGTTGTATACTTGAACCATGTTAAAATGAGTCCTCAAAATGCGTTGTTTGTGTGCATGTGTGACTGTCAGACTGGAAGGGGCTAAGGATGACTATCGTATTCACTGTGAAGAGCTGGAGAAGCAGCTGGTGGAGGTACAGCATCGAAACGATGAGCTCACCAGCCTGGCTGAGGAATCTCGCTCGCTGAAGGATGAGCTGGACATTCTGAGGTGTGATTTGCATCCCCATGTTTTACAATTTTGCTGTTTTTGGTAGTTTTCATTTGTGCCCTTGTTTCTTACTGGCTTTTTAGCACCGCTTGTGCTTTTTATTTAGTGTACTGTGTGTATGTGTATGCAGGAGCTGCTCTGACCGGGCAGTGAAGCTGGAGGCATCTGTGGAGACATACAGGAAGAAGCTGGAGGACCTAAGTGACTTGAGGAGGCAAGTGAAGGTGCTGGAGGAGAAGAATATGACCTACATGCATAACACTGTCAGCCTTGAGGAGGAGCTCCGGAAGGCCAACGCTGCACGAGCCCAGCTAGAGACTTATAAGAGACAGGTAATAAACAGTAGATTCACTGTTTCCCACGCATACAGAATATCATAGTCTTACTCTGAGTTTTTTTGACAGTAAGGGTCATCAACAGTGGTCCATGTCAACGGTGTAATATACCTGTAGATCCAGTAATGATATTCTTCTTTCTGAAGGAGAAAGAGAGTTCAAAGAGAGCTCTTTGTATCTCCAAATGGTGATACCACTTCAACAATCAAGAGCAAACCAAACTGAATGTCTGTGGTTTAAATAAGACATTAACCTTCAGAATCCTTTCTAACCATGTTTACAAGAAAACTGCATTTCTATTAACTACATTTACACATGATTTGACATTTCTTTAGTTTGTATGTGTTTAGTTATGTTACATCCTTCTCTCAATATTGTTATAAATATAGATCACATGTCCAGATGTTTGAATATATTAAAGTTTTTCATGGGTTATCCTAATTTTGTCGCATGACTGTGGGTGAATATTGTTAATTTCATATTTATTATTATTTACTTCTCAGTAATTATGCATTTATGTAACTTTACTACAATATAGTGTATATATTTATTCATGGGCTAATCACATTTTCAAGAATCAATCCTGCAGTCACATAATATATTTTGTCACAAAATAATGAAACCGCACTAGCTGCCCATTTCCTTATAGAGCAGCACTTCATGTAGAAACGTGAACAATCTTTGCCATTCTTAACCACTGCTATGCCACTACCAATTTCTGCTAAATGCTCTATGGGATTTTCAGTGTCATCATCTAGTAGTGATGTACATTCACATTCCCACTGGATTTAATATTACTTATGGCTAAAGCTTAAGGATCATTAGACATGTGAAGCTTGTAAGCCAAGTATGTAATGTATGCATGCGCTTTGTATATTTTCAGTTTTTCAGTAAATCCTTTAGTGAATTTCTTTTCAGACAAACTTTCCTTTCATTCAAAACATTTTTTTTTAATGTAAGTTTTAAGTGAATAAATATGAAGATTTAGGTATTCATATATTCTACATCCATGCTTAGTGCCTACAAGAGCAATCATCATTTTTTTTATTAAGACTTAATCAAGACTTTGATTAACAGATTTTTTTTTTTTTACAGATTTTGCAGTTGCATGCACACAGCTTTGGAATCTCCGGCTTCTTGGTAGTAGAAAGGGATACTTTTTGCCACTCTAGTTAATGCTCCAGTAATTGGACGTCTGATCAGTGTAAATGTTGAAACAGCCTGACTTTATGTTCTCATAGTTAAAATGGAGTCAAATTAGCAGGCATATTCAACACCTAGGGGTAAGCATTCCTGCAACAAAAGGGGGAGCAAATCTGATACCATTGATTTCAGCAAAACAATTTTTTTAACAATATTGAGAGATGGAGATCATATAATTTAATAAATAAAACTGGAGAAATGTCTTACAAATTACAAATTAGTACACCTTATGCCCATTTACTGAATTCGTTTTCCTGTAACTGGCTACCAGTCTCTACCATCGACTGGTTCAAATGGTTTGTGCCAAACATATCTTCTATTACTATGCCCAGATGATGGATTTATCGTTCCAAAGCACATTGTTCCTGAAGTCCTGGTCTCTGTCTATGTCTCTGGCAAACTTGGACACATACACATACAGATGCTCGCAGAGACATACTAGAGACATGTATTAATAAGTATTTTTGCACCAGGTCCAGGAGCTTCACAGGAAGTTGTCTGAGGAGACACGCAGGGCTGATAATTTAGCCTTTGAGATGAAGAAGTTTGAAGAAAGGCATGAAGCCCTACTAAAGGAGAAAGAGGTAGATACATGCATTCACAGATAATGTATCAGAACAGGCCTGACCCCATTTGACCTGTGTTTTTGTGTTTGGGTTCCGAATCTACCAGAGAATCATCATTGAGCGAGACTCTCTGAAAGAGACCAATGAGGAGCTGCGATGTACACAAGCTCAGCAAGACCAGCTTCTACAGGCAGGTAAGCTATTGGACGAGAGCAAATCTTTGGTCTCCATGCAAATATTCCTAAAGCACTCATGAGATCATGCGGCGCTCAGAAATGGGGCATAATGTCGTCATGGTGCAATAAACAGCATAGTCCTCAAAAGGAAACATGGTTGTATAGCCTAAATTAAGTGTAATAAATGTGTTTTTATAGGAATGTTTAAAACTGGGAGCCCAAGCCATGACAACTTGGCAGCTGAGATGTTGCCCATTGAATACAGGTATTGTTTGTGTGTCTGTGCAATGATTGATTCATTTTAAATATATAGATCAGTTTAAATGTTTCAATATTAGATAATTTTGCTAGTGATATTTCAGTTGACCTATAAAACCAGCCGACATTGATGACCCGTGACATTACTGAAATCAGTGTAAATTTGCTGATTATATGGCAACATGAATAACATGGTAGAACACATTAAAACATTCATTGAAGAGGGCTAAGGGTAAAATAAGGGGTAATAACAGAGACCCAAACCTGGGTAGCCCTTCACCCAGTGCTTTAGTATTTTTATTACTTTACACTGAAGGTTTCTGCTGTTAATTTAAAGTTGAGAACTGACAGTCTGTCAGTAAAGTACTGTTTAAGTAAAACAAATTGTGTATAAAATTAAAATAATACATAAAAGATACACTCCCCACAGAGAGAGATGAGAGATGCAATTGAAGAACCACTTTTGGTTTCATAAAGACCATTTTTGTAAAACAGATGTATGAGAGAAGAATTGTGTCAAAGAGGAAAAACTAGAACCTTCAGTTGAAGTAAAGGTTCTTCACTGATTCTTTGTGGAACCAGATGTGTTTTTTTATAAGACCACTTAAATAACTATTTGTAGCACCTTCCTTTTTAAATATCAGTTATCAGACTTCTTGCCTTTTTAAAATAACTGTGTATTGTATGTAAAATCTTCAGATCTGTTTGGTCTTAGTTTGGATTCTAGTTTGTTCTACCAAACTGGTGTGGCTTCATTTTTAATTGATATTTTGCCCCTATTATGTGTGAGTTGCAGAGTTCTAATTATTGATATCTGTTTTGGCAGGGTTGATAAAGAAAATGTGTTTCCCCCACTGTATGTATGTGTGTGTATATTGTAAAGGGAGAAGTTCATTCGTTTGCAGCATGAGAATAAGATGCTGCGTGTGCAGCAAGAGGACTCTGAGAATGAACGAATCGCTGAGCTTCAGGTTCATTTGGAGGATGCACGGCGTGCACGCAGTGAGCTGGACACTGAGAACAGGTAATGTACATGACTGGCACATCTTTGATCAGCTGCACTCTCATACTACCAGGCAAATGTTTGAAAACTATACTGTCTATAGAATATACATATTGAATCATTTGCTATTTTAGTTTTACTATTTCATATTTGAATTATGGTCACAAGATAAAAATGATGACCCAACATATTGATTTGCCGCAGTCATGTATATTGACCCTCTGCTAAACTATATAAACCCTACACTTCCTCACAAAATAGCTGGCAAAAATACATAGTTGAGAAAAGACACACATTTTCTCAAGTAAAAAAAACAACATGTTGGGATAATTGAAAAAACTGTGCATTATTGTACATTGTGCAACTGTGCATTTTAGCAAAAACATTCAATGTCTTTGAAATAATGAAATTAGCAAGGGATGTCAGTTTCATATTAGGAAGATTAGATGCTTCCTCAGATCACCCAATGATTTCACAGTATTTTTCACGCTTGCTTCACGCTTATTCCAACCTGCTCTGCTCATATTCACAATCAAAGCTGTGCAGTCAACAGTCACAGGTATCACATGCACCATTACATTACAAGGCAAATTGCATACAGTGATGGGCACAGATTATATACTGTATACATGTATAGAGAAGAATTGTTTCTAGCACACCACATCTTATAGAATTGTTCTCTTAGGGGAATTATGGATAAATCAACTCTTATTAAGGCTGTAATAAGATTCGAAAAATGTAGGCTGTAATGCTTCACACTACTTTGTGTGAACAATACTAACCCAGGTCACAACTACTGTTTTACCTCATACTTTTGTGCTGCTTCATGTGTCATTATGTGTGTGACTCTGGTCTTACAGGTTGAACAGAGAGAGGATCAGTGAACTGCAGCAGCAGGTTGAAGACCTACAGAAAGTACTACAGACCCAGGGAGCCAAACCTGAGGATGTGAGCCTATTGAAAATGCACAGCCTCAGTTGGCATACTGTCGCTTTCACATCTCCCATGACCCAAACACACTCACTTTTTCTGCAATATGAAAATATTCTGATTTTCAGATGGATGTTGTTTGACTATGTTTTTGAGAAGTCACCTTTTTCTTTTTTCAGTCTCATCTGAAGAGGAAGCTAGATGCTCATATGTAAGTTCTGCATCTACCTACCTACCTACCTACCTACCTACTTAGTTGTCAATTATTAACTGATTACATATCTACAAATCGCCTGCTGCTGGATATTTTGTATTTCAGTCAGACGCCGCTTTGCTTTTAAAGTCGATGGTTCTTTGCAACAGCACAGCAGATTCTGATAGTAAAGAAAGTCCATCTTGACAGTTTTATAAAAGGAAGCTTTTGCTTCTTAAATTGTAAACTGAGTTTAATGAAGTTTTTTTATTTATTTATTTATTTTTATTTAAATTGATGATGAGAGCATAGGATAGTATCCTATGGAGTCCTAAAACAGCAGCAGTTGCAAAGCAAGCAAAAGATCAGGAAACCTAATCATCCTTTCAGTCGAAGCTTTTGCTGATGTGGGTCTAATGTGGTTTTGTTTGGGCTTGCTCTCTCAGGGTGCAACTGAATGCTGCGCAAGATGAGATCATGAAAAAGAAAGAGTTGCTGGAGGACCTACAGCCAGATGCCACTCAAACCTGTGAGCCTGCAGCCTGACCTTATCTGTGGTCGTGACTTGATGGCTTTCAGTTCATGTCACGTGACCTATGAAAGGATTCAGTGTGTAATCTAGGCAACTCTAAGATCTAATTTTGTTTGTAGGATGTAAAACTGAATCCATTAAAAATAATAGTTTTTTATTTGTTAATGAAACCAGGACAGGCTCTTGCCACATGCAGCCATATACAGTGGGGAGAACAAGTATTTGATACACTGCTGATTTTTCAGGTTTTCCCACTTGCAAAGCATGTAGAAGACTGTAATTTTTATCATAGGTACTCTTCAACTGTGAGTGATGGAATCTAAAACAAAAATCCAGAAAAATACATTGTATGATTTTTAAATAATTAATTTCCATTTTATTGTGGGAAATAAGTATTTGATACACCAGAAAAAGAAACTTAATATTTGGTACAGAAACCTTTGTTTGCAATTACAGAGATGAGACGTTTCCTGTAGTTCTTGACAAGGTTTGCACACACTGCAGCAGGGATTTTGGCCCGCTCCTCCATACAGATCTCCTCCAGAGCCTTCAGGTTTCGTGGCTGTCGCTGGGCCACACGGACTTTAAGCTCCCTCCAAAGATTTTCTATTGGATTCAGGTCTGGAGACTGGCTAGGCCACTCCAGAACCTTAAGATGTTTCCTACGGAGCCACTCTTTAGTTGCCCTGGCTGTGTGTTTTGGGTCGTTATCATGCTGGAAGACCCAGCCACGACCCATCTTCAGTGCTCTTACTGAGGGAAGGAGGTTGTTGGCCAAAATCTCCCGATACATGGCCCCATCCATCCTTCCCACAATACGGTGCAGTCGTCCTGTCCCCTTTGCAGAAAAGCATCCCCAAAGAATGATGTTTCCACCGCCATGCTTCACGGTTGGGATGGTGTTCTTGGGGTTGTACTCATCATTCTTCTTCCTCCAAACATGACGAGTGGAGTTTAAACCAAAAAGTTCTATTTTTGTCTCATCAGACCACATGACCTTCTCCCATTCCTCCTCTGGATCATTCAGATGGTCATTTGCAAACTTCAGACGGGCTTTGACATGCGTTGGCTTGAGGAAGGGCACCTTGCGTGCACTGCAGGATTTTAATCCTTGACGGCGTAGAGTGTTACTGATTGTTTTCTTTAAGACTGTGGTCCCAGCTCTATTCAGGTCATTGACCAGGTCCTGCCGTGTAATTCTGGGCTCATTCCTCACCTTCCTCAAGATCATTGATGCTCCACGAGGTGAGATCTTGCATGGCGCCCCAGACCGAGGGAGATTATCCGTTATTTTGCATTTCTTCCATTTTCTAATAATTGCACCAAAAGTTGTTGCCTTCTCACCAAGCTGCTTGCCTATTGTCCTGTAGCCCATCCCAGCCTTGTGCAGGTCTACAATTTTATCCCTGATGTCCTTACAAAGCTCTCTGGTCTTGGGCATTCTTAAAGAAGAAGTAACATGTCTGTGAGAGCCAAAATTCTTACTGGTTGATAGATGATCAAATACTTATTTCCCACAATAAAATGGAAATTAATTATTTAAAAATCATACAATGTATTTTTCTGGATTTTTGTTTTAGATTCCATCACTCACAGTTAAAGAGTACCTATGATAAAAATTACAGTCTTCTACATGCTTTGCAAGTGGGAAAACCTGAAAAATCAGCAGTGTATCAAATACTTGTTCTCCCCACTGTAATACATTCTCAACAGACTACCCTTTCATAGAGTGTAGTCTGGTGTGTTTTGTTTGCATTCCAAAATATTATAATGAAGATTGTGTATTGTGAAAATGTCTGTAAATGCCATAATATTGTATTTGTATCATAATACCCATTCAGTTGCCTCCATTGTGCCATTTTTAATATTTATAAAAATGCACTCTGCTTTCATATGTAACTAATTGATCTGAGAAAAAAAAGTTTATGTTTACATTCATTTTCCTTTCCAGCTCTAAAGATGGAAGAGCTGATGGCTGCTCTGAAGAAGAAAGACGACGACATGCGAGCAATGGAGGAGAGATACAAAATGTATCTGGAGAAAGCACGCAATGTAATTACTCCAGGGCCTGCTTTAGCTGTCTAGACCCCTATTTGTGATTTTGGAGAATAATTAATGTTAAGTGTCATTTTCACAATGCTTGATTTAATTATAATATGGGGTGGGTAGAGTAATATTGGGAGTAAAAATACCATCAGAATATTGTCGGTTTTGCACTAAATGCTGCACTATTTGAGAGGGGGGAAAAAGTTTTGAAACTGGAGACTAGAAATTGGAGACAAATTTCCTAATGGACTTAATTATGAGTCTAGCAAAGCACAAGTATATCTGTATTGTGCTTAATGTTGCACAATATGGACAAAGTTTTATATTGTAATTATGCAAATATATTGCTACATCTTGTATACATCTTGTGTACTTTACTGAAAACGTGATTGATCTTTAAAAAATTGGCTTACATTATTTTGTCAGATTGTTGATTGACACCCTTGATTCAAATCTTGATGAAAATCTCTGACTGACCAAGGTCTTTATAGCACACAGTACAATCCAGTGATTGCTCCAGTGATGGTCATTTTGCATATTGCAAACAACTATAATGGTATAGTGAAGAACTGTATATTCTGTATATATTCTGGTATATGTATGAATATGTGTATGTGTATGTGTATGTGTATGTGTGTGTGTGTGTGTGTGTGTGTGTGTGTGTGTGTGTGTGTGTGTGTGTGTGTGTGTGTTTGACAGGTGATCCGTGCGCTGGACCCAAAACTGAACCCTGCCTCAGCTGAGATTCAGTCCCTGAAGGTCCAGCTCTCAGAGAGGGAGAAAAGAATTGCTGCTTTAGAGGTCTGGATTTCAGTGTAATTAAATCAATCTCTCTTGGTCTCTATCTCTCTTTCTAATCTCTCTCCACGTTTTATTCACCTCTTCTTTTTCTCTTCTGCAGAGAGAGTGTGAGCAGGCCAAGCTGCGGGAGTATGAGGAGAAACTGATTGTGACTGCATGGTACAATAAGGTACAGATGTGTCAGATAGCCAACTACCTCTAAGATTCCCTCTGGGTTAGCTTAGGTCTGCTGTTGGTTATGAAGAAACATGAATACTGAAAGCTGGAACTCTGTAAAAGTGTGAAAGCCTGAAGTGATATTCTTCACAACTAGTTGGCAAAAAGACTTTGCAAATCCCACAGCATGATTACTGACAGTTTCACAACAGCAACAAAACTTACCCAATACTTCAGCAGCATATGAAATGAAAATCAGGTGGATTTGAAGAGCTAAACAAATAAACAGTCAGTTAGGTGTGCACTATTGCGGCTGACGCATTCAGTCTTACCCTTCTCTTCGGTGTTCACATATCACTGGGATTCTGAGGTGCCCAACTGTCTAGGCATTTGCCCTACTATTTGGAAATTGTAAGGTTAATCTATGGCCGTCCATCATCAGATGTCCAGGAGGTCATAGCAGTTCACTCCGTCTCTTGGTGCGTAGAATGTCCATCTATCTCCATCACTCAAAGTCTGATGCTAGTCAGTGCACCTTTTAGCTGACTACAGAATTAGCAGTTAGTGTTCTCCTCCAAGCATGTTTAGCTATCCAGTGATGCTGTTTGAAAAGATGCGGTGGCTTTACTCTCCACCCTCTCAGCACTGTGTGATAGTCGGAGACATTTTACCAGAAACGCTTTGTCACAGACAAATGGTTTGTAATTCCAAAGAAATATAAGCAACATTTCTGTCAACTGTAATGCATGGTAAGCACAAGTGCATTACCCAGCATGTAATGGCAGATATACAATCCCACCTCCATCCAAACAGAGATTCATTGATGTTTTCCCTAATAGTCCCTGTTTGTATCATAATATCCTGTGTGAAAGGACTTCTTTAACTAAGCAATCCTATTTAAATTTTGTAATGTTAATTAAGTACTAAGTTTTCAGTTATATCAATATTACTATATTACTAATATAGTACTGAACTGTCATTCATGTATAAGCGGCAACCTTAAAACTGCGATTGTTCATCCAAATAGTTATATTTGAGCAGATTAGCTCATGTCACCTTGATCAGATGAGGTCACTTCCTCTCATGATCTTGTACCTAAATGCATACTGCACATTTTTAGGTAGTGTTTTATGTGAATCTTACTTATTGAAAACAAAAATCCTATATAATTATAAATTACAAATTCTTTTTCAAAACAACTTACAGTATTCAGTCATCCTCACAGCTTTTGTTCATCTCAACAAGTTTATGTTCAGAGTTCAGAGGTTTTTGACAGATTATGTATATTTCTGGTAGGATGGCCCAAGCTCATTATGAAATTGGCAATCACTAATTTGGGGATTTAGGGTTGAACATAACAGATAAAAAAACATTACTGTCTTTTAATTCCTAAAACATAACATTTTCTTCATCTCCTTTTCACATGCAGAGCCTACATTTTCAGAAGATGGCGATTGAGTCTCGGCTCAGTGGCCGATCTAACTCTCTGGTGCCGCCTGGTCAGTCTTTTCTTGCCCAGCAACGCCAGGTGACCAATGCCCGGCGCAACATGTCTGTCAACGTGCCTGCCACTTCCTCTAAGTAACGAAGACTTTTTTTTTTCTTTTCTTTTTTTTCTTTCCCCCTTTCTTCTCCCATACCTTTCTCTGCCCCTCCCCTACTCCTCAATCACACACTCAAGTGACCTTAAACGCACTCCTAAATAAAGGGACAAGCATGCCATAATGTGAACAATAGCACTTAAGTCCCCATTTATCCCCTCGTACATCCAAGTGAACATAAATGCAACAAGCAAGCAAGCACAGGTTTAGCACCGGCCCCTGAACACGACATTCATTCAGCACTCTCCTTTATGCATAGTAACACTCCTTCATGTGATGTATTACGCACTTATAATCCACACACTCCAGTCTGCCTCTGAAGTCATTCATTCATTCAAGACAGAATGTGTTTGGATTGGTGTCTGAATGTATTTTGTTTAAGCACAGAGGCTTGACCTTGTGAAAGACTCATTCAGAGATGTGTGTATCGCTTGTATGTTACCAATGTGTGTGTGTGTGTGTGTGTGTGTGTGTGTGTATATATATATATATATCATATTTCAGAAGGACTACAAGGACAGCATGCATGCTAAAGGCTAAAATGAGACTTCCATTTGTATTCTATGCAGCTAGGTGACGTGTACTTCCGTTAGTATGTATAGTACGGCTGTACTGTATGTATGTATATGCAGAGACGTGTGCTTGTTTCTCCTCGCCTATGCTTGCATGTTCATGAAATCAGCTACATTCACTGATACGTACAAAGCTTCAGGACAAAGGCATATTTGGTGCTGGACACCAAAAAGTTCCTTTTTTTTTGTACAACGAAATCTTTTCATACAATTGAATACAGAAAAGTAAACAGTGACACGTCTCAAAATATGAAAATCCGAGTCTAGGTGCTGCAGCAATTCTTTAATCGACTGGAGCTTTGAAGACATTTGTAGTATTTCTTTTATACAGTAACTGACTGTGATTAATCTCTTGCATGCTCTTGTAAAAACAAAACCGCAGACGGACCTTTCCTGTCCACTGAGAATTTGCTGTCTGGCTTCAGTGTGTGAAGGCCACAGATATCAGGATTAAATCACCAGCTTTTGGTCATAGTAACCCAGCCAAGCCTTGTTTTTGATAAGGTGAAATGCTGTGACCGTTTTTTTTTTTTTTATGTTTTCACCTTCGCCAGCTGGCCTTTTCTCAGCTCTAGTATTTCTGGAAATGTGCAACCTAAACCTAAACTGTAATAGCCTGTGAATCATCCATAGCTGCAGTTTAGGCTTAGAATGGCTGTACATTGTGAATGTCTGCCTTTTATTAAGCTGAAGGACTTCGGGGTTGTGAGATTGAAAAAAATTTATTAGTTTAATTTGTCATGGAACACATGTGTTAATCGTTAGGCTCATTGGTTTAAAACCTTCAAAGGTTCATTCATTCTACAGTTACCATTTTGTTGAAGAAAGGCTTTATACTCTGCATTGCGTAAGGAGGGGAACTTTGAATGAAAGTAAGCACAGATGCTTATGTGAAATGCTAAAGATTGAGAAGCTGTGGCTTTATTTAAAGAGTGTCTTTGTCAAAGATGAGGCTTAATAAGGAGGGAAATTATGGAATAATATATGGGCATGTAAAGTTTTCATGTGCAAAAAAATAAAAAATAAACACTTTAATAACAAGTTGTTTCAGTGTTCAAGGAAAAGTTCCAGTCATCACCTCAAGATGGAGTGTGCAGACTACATGTTTTCTTGGGGCTCCAAGTACTAAATGTTCTAGACATGTCTTTATGTTGTTGTTTGGATTGTTATTACGATTATTATGGTTATGATGATGATTATTAGCATTTAAAATGTACAGGTGCCCATATTTCCAGTGTTATCAGCTGCAGTTGCTAATGTATCTTTGTAGAACAGAGGGCATGGGGGGGGGAGTGTATCTGCTTTTGTCTATCTAGCATGACTATGCAGGTTTGTGCTTGCTGTGTATTCCTATTACAAGCCTTCTTAATGAGAGTGTGGGGTCATGAGCTTGAAATTTCCTAACCTGGCAACTTCACAGGCAATGCTGCTCATGGCTGCATGCCAGATCCTCTGTTTTCCCCCAGTTAGTGAAAATGGACAAGACATGCATACATAAACAACAATTATTCACTGAGAGAAGTACTCTTCTCATATTTGGGGAAACCCTTACTAAGGCAAATGAAAACCAAGTGTTGTTTTATATAATAAAGCACATTATTATATTAATTATTAATGATTTATTAATTGTTACTTTATGATTTTTTTTTAAAGATTTATGAAAGACCTTGGCAGAACTTAGTCGCCATTGTTTTACTTATGTATATATTTAATATATATATTAAATAAAGTATTATTATTATTATTATTATTATTATTATTATATATTACTTATGTTATTTTCCATAAACAATGGCAACACCATTTTAAAAAGTTGAATAACAGCCTACACCAGAAACCATTATTAATCCAAAGCTTGACCCGTTCCCTTTAAATAGATTGTCAGGCTACTAATCACATTAGTTTGGTTGTTTTGGACTGTGACTTAGCTCTGTGTGTGTTAAACTGTCATTCTATTTTGCTGAAGGTATTTTTTTTTATGTGCATCAGTCATGTCTTGGGTCCTGAAGAGCAGAGCAGATATTGCAATGCAAAAAAAATATTAAAATCCAACATTTAGGCTCCCGTTATAGCTTACAAAGATTATTGTAATAATGCACAAAGTGAACTTTGCAAACTTTATGATTAAGGCTAATATATATATGTGAGATGCTTTCAGGCTAAAAAGCCAGCCGTGCCTAAAAATATTATTTAAAAAAATATATATAGTGACTAAGATTTCTGTTAATAAATGGTTTCTATAATCCCATTTTTTAAAATAGACATTAGGCTTCCATTGAACTCTCCATAGCAATAAGTTAGTGAACTCATTAGGGCCCTATGAATCGAGTAGGAATTTGAGTATTTTCTGTAATTCTACACAAATCAGAAACAAATTCATTCACACCTTTAAAACATGCGCGCTTCAAATGGCTCTTTGAGTGATACCATAGAAGAAGCAGTTTGGTTTCATAAAGTACCATGTTTCTATTAGAGATGTGCGAGTGTGAAGAACATTACAATTGGTAAAGAACCTTTACATGAGGTGCATTACATTTAATTGACATGAAACCTTTTACGAAGGTTCTCTACACTCAAACATTTCTATTACAAACATGGTTCTTTATGGAACCAAAAGGCGAGCCACAGGTGACAGGTAAACTGGGAGCAAACGTCCCCAAAGTGATTAAAAATTGAGTTCTGTGGCCTTAATTAATGATGAAAATTAGCGGATTGAAATGGAGGATTTTTCTCGTCTGTAAAGTAGCGATGGATGGTAGCCTTCTTAATGTTGACACTCCCATTGGTGTTGGCAGCAGTGATGTACAGTTCTGTAGCTGGCTCCTTTCTACCCCACCTGTGCCTCACATTGCCCCAACTCCACACACTTATCTGCATCCCCTAACGTGCATTTTTCAAGTGCACTAAAAAGGCAAGATACTGGCAGATATCAAAGGTATATATAGGTATTTTGCAAAAAGTACAATTTTATATGCAAGCTTTTTAATGTTAATTTCTTTCTGAAGACACACTCCAGAGAGATGATTATATTGCACAGATTGGTGAAATCTTTGAACTTACATTTTCATGTCATAGTGCAAAATCTCTCTCACCCATCCACGCAAGCTATCCTCTACTGTATGCAGTTGGGTTTCTAATGTTGTGTCATGTTTTGTGCGAACAGAATTTCCAGGACTGGTGTAAGACTGTCATATTGTTATGTATGGGATGTTGGGAAGCATGTGTTGTGAACTGCTCTCATCGTGCCTTCGCATAGATTTTAAAAGGACGAGGAGTTCGCGTGACTCCCATAATTCCCTCTGTGTCAAACGGCACCCCCTCCACCCCAGAGAACCGGAACTTCTGGAAGAGGCAGACGAGGAAGAGGAAGAGTTCCATCCTCGCCAGCTGTTCTCCTAGACATACTCTCTTCCCTGATGGGGAGAGAGAAACAACATGAGTGCGTGGGGGAGAGGTGGATGGGAGAGCCTGTTTAGCTGATGCTCCTTACAGTGTGCTCCTCGCATGTTCTTACCTGCAGAGAATGGCAGGAAGGCATCTCGCCTCACGAAGTTGCCGTCTTTGCTGAGGAAGTGTTGAGGATTGAAGCTGTTGGGTGTCTCCCACTCTTCTTCATCAAACAAAACTGAATGAAGTATTGGCATCAGTCTGGTTCCCTGGACACAGTGGGATAATCACGGGTGGGCTAACAGTTATCAGGCAGTGTACTTAAGCTACGTTTGCAATGTAGTAAACCAGGCACTGGAACATTTTTTTTGTTATTGAAGAAAGACTATGAGCATCTATTACATATGGGGAATTACCACAGACAATTTGACCATAGAAGTCGTTTCAGTTGACCTCTATTACAGCTGAGTTTCCAGTAGATTATTGTTTACAGGACTCGATTGTATGCTAACCCTAATAAATGAATCATATACAGATCCTAACCCTAATGACTATTTTCCATAATACTTAACTACTGTTGAAGTCCACCAGATTGAGTCAGTTAATGGCACTACAAGCTAAGACTGGGTCATGGTTGGACCTGACAGCAGATCAATGAGTGTGTTTACATATACTCAATGATCTGATAACGGCAGCAAATCAGATTGAGTCAGTAATCCAATCAACATGTTTGCATACAGTTGGGTAATCAGAGTATAGGAAAATGGGTTTACATGAGTCAAATGAGTCTTTTTGTAAACATGGACTTACGTCTCTTCGTGGACTGACTTTACCAGCAAATATGGATGTACATTTTCTTCATGGCTTCTAATAGAATGCAGTTCTGATCATCTTACAGCTTTCTCACTATTGCTAATAAGCGTCTGTCCAAAGTGCTTACCTTTGTATGCCTGCACGGACTAAGAAAACCAAAAGAAATTGAAGCGTAATTACTAATTTACTAAATTACTAATCACTTGGAAGTTTGTTCCACCACCTCAGTGTCTCAGAACAGAGAAAAGTCTAAGTGATTGTCTAACATACCATCTTTAGGAAGGGTAGGTCAAGCTGAATCACACAGGAAGTATGAAGGGCTTTGGGCGCAGATTGTGTTTTTGCCATGGAAATCAGATAGGGAGGGACTGGTGCAGATTTCACCATATTAGGCCAGTGTATGGGTTTTGAACCTGCTGTGGATGGCTACAGGAAGCCAGTGAAGAGAACGCAGAACAGGAGTGACATGGCTGAACTTGTCAATAAAAGGATGCACCATTTGGCAAACACTAAAACCTAATTTTCGTCCCCATTTTAGATAGCCAATTGCCCAACCCACTCATACTTTCTCTTACTTATGACATGTAGTGCTTACTTAGCATGCATACTTCATGACATGTAATGCTCCCAACACTGGGAAGGTAAGGACTGACACATGCTTCCTCCGACAAATGCGCAACCAGCAACACCTCTATTCGAACTGCTGCTGGCAACCATGCTCAGACTGGTGCCGATTTCCCCATATTAGGGTATAATGGTTTTGAATCTGCTACAGGAAGCCAGTGAAGAGAACGCAGTAGAGGAGTGGCATGGCTGAACTTATAAATAAAATGAGACACCACATGGCAAATACTAAGGACATCTCATTGACCTTCTACTGATGGATGGGTTAATGTCTATCTGGCTCAAAAATGCTTGGCAGTGCGCAGAGATGGACACTGCTAACTATTACCATTTATTTTTTAAATTAGTTTGAGTTGTTTTTTTTTTCATCAGACTTAAAATACCAGTGCAGAAGAAGTACAGACAGAGGTATATGATGAAATGATTTTTTTAAATAGTTCTTGTCAGCATATTTGAAGAATTCTCCATATGGTCTACCATCATCTGTCAATGAAACATAACGCACTTACTTTTGGAATGAAGTGTCCTCCAAGTGTCGTGTCCTTCAGTGCTACTCGCATGACATTCAGAGGCACAATGTCTCCTCTCCTCAGGATCTCGTGGATGACAGCTTCGGTAAAGGGCATGTTGGGTTTGTCGGCCATGCTGGGTTGCCGTGACTGTCCAATCACACTGTCTATCTCTTCCTGCAACTTATCTGCATCAGCAAAAAGTTCAGATATTTTCAGATATTTTGGTCATTAACAAATGCTATAAAAACACTTTTTGTAGCAGCTTGGTATCAAATTACCAACTGATCTATGGGTCTGAAGTGATTTCTGGGTCTGAACCATACACACCATAGTGTGGTGATTAAGGGTGTTGTGCTTGTTTGCGGTTGGTCGCGGTCTGATCCCCATAGGATGCTTTTCCCCATCATTAGCAAGTGCTTTGAGAGGCTGGTCAGAGAACTCATCTGCTCCTCACTACCTGCCGCCACCCTGGATCCATTGCAATTTGCATACAGGTGAAACAGATCTACTGATGATGCTATTGCCCTGACTCTGCATACTGACCTCTCCCACCTGGACAGCATGTGGTAAGGATGGGCAGCATCACATCCCGCTCACTAACCCTCAACACTGGAGCACAGCCAGACACATCTCCAACTCCATCTACATTTATACAATTACATTCCCTGATTACAAGACAAATGTTGGCCTGATCGCCAACAATGGTGAGGCATCTGTGCCAGGAAAACAACCTTTCTCTAAATGACAGAAAGACCCAGAAGCTATTTGTGGACCTCTGGAAACAGGAGAGAGAGTTCACATCAATGGGATCAATGCTCTATCAATGGGACCACTGTGGAGGGGGTCAGCAGCTTCAAGTTCTTTGGTGTTCACATGGACAGAACACACCACACGAGTGGCGAAAAAAGCACAACAGCGCCTCTTCTACCTCAGACGGCTGAGGAGGTTTGGTATGAACCCCTGCTTACTCAGGACGTTCTACACATGCACTGTGGAGAGTATGCTGACAGGCTGTATCACCACCTGGTACGGGAACTGCACCGCTCATGCGCGGAAAACTCTGCAGAGGATGGTGCGCACAGCCCAGGCCATCATCGAGGTTCAGCTGCCAAATCCTCTGGATTTATACACCACTAGGTGCATCCTGAGAAAGTCAGTTCAGAGGCAGCTTCTACCCCCAAGCAATTTGGCTGCTGAACAGCCAGTACCGCAGTATACCAGTCTACAGTCCACAAAGTTATCTTACTGATCTCATCACACCTCCACCCCATACAAACACACTTTGCACCCTGCACTTATTTAATGGAACTGTGACCTATCCTCAGTCACACTACACTCATAAAGACTACACTGTCTTTTGTGGATAGTTATGTAAAGATTTTATAACAATTATGTACATAGAGAATATGTGTAGTGAGGGAGTCATTTTGTCACACCTATTTCTGTGGATGTTTTTTAGATCCGTAACTCATTTTCTCCTATTTCTCGAAGTACAAAAAGCTTTAAGTGCTGTTTACCAAATAGTACTTTCAGCGATCTAGTGGTCTTGTACAGTTGTTCAGAGACCCTTTTTCATCTGTAGCTTTAAATCAATTATTGGACTACAGTTTTGGAAAGGCCTGTTTTTCTCTTTGTCTCGTTTCTTAGGTAAGTGGATTATTTTATATCAAATCTTCAGGAGCATCTCCTGAAAAAAATCATAGCTTGTACTTAATAGCCATTTAGATTTTCATCTCACTGAATTGCTAATTCTTATACTATGTCAGACTGAAAACATTTTAGTCCTCAATTGAGGATTACTCAACCCACTTATTAGCACGCCTCCCATCACCTATAATGCTCCTGACTGACACATGTGCAACCTGCCACCACCTCTATTAGTACTGCCACGTCACCAAGTAACCAACACACTTGGAGGAAAGTGCATCGGCGTCCATGCCAGCCAGCATCACACTGAAGCAATGTGAGGAAAGAGTGAAAGAGACATTTACACACCCAGAGAAAACAAGGCCAATTGTGCTCTCTCTGGCTCCGGCTGCTGATGGCAGGAATCAGAATCAGAATCAGAATCTCTTTATTTCACCAAGTATGTTACCCATACAAGGAATTTGTCTTGGTGAGAGCAACACGTATGACAAGTAACAAAGAAACACAGAACACAGTCTTAAACTAAAGGAAAATTACACTAAACAATAAATAGGGTAGGGGATAAATTAAAAAAAAGTAGAAAGTACTAAAGGTAATAAAGGTAATAAAGAGCTGAAAGATGTATTTACAGAAAAGAAAAGAACATCAACAAACAATGCACTTTAAAATATAAGTACTTTTAATGAATTTTTATTCAGCCTTGAATTGATCCATATCATTAGTATTTTCCTCATCAGTGTACAGAATACTGAACATATTTGAGCTTTATAATGCAGTGTCTTACCCTGTACCTCTGGATTTTTGACAAGGTAGATGAGAGACCAGCGCAGTGTAGTGGTAGTGGTTTCAGTCCCTGCAAGAAACAGGTCCAATGTGCACCTAACCAGATTATCATCAGTAAAACCATCAGCTGGATCATGTGCGTTCTGGACATGCAATCAGTGAAGAAAAGACAAAGGAGAACTCAGATGGTGAGCAGACAAAAAAATAAAAAATAAAAATGAAAAGTTAAGTCATGAACCACTGTACGAGTAAATGAATGCTACCTGTTTCTCAATCAGAAAGCTGTCCATGTAGTCTCGAGGATTGGATGGGTCAAGGCAAGCTTTGTGCTTATCCAAGTTCTTTCTTATGAATTCACAAACGAATTCATAGTTTCTAAAAATAACATTGTGTCGCCCAGGAAGATGCTTCATAATGGAAGGAAATGATTCATAAAACTATTGGGGAAGAAAAGAAACTTAATTGTGCATGGTAGTTTAGGATCAAGAGGTACTATGGCTTTAATATCTAGTCCCTGCTACATATAGCTTGGACTATTTCTTCTACATAAAGTTTTAGGCAGAACTACTATACCTGTGCCCATATTGAACCCTCTAGTAGAAGTGCTTCAGATGTGTATGTGAGCATCAGCTGGAAATTGTGGTCAGCATAATCAAATCTCTGGCCAAACACTAATTGGCAAATGATGTTGGAAACAGCTTTGATGAAAAGTCCAGCAGGATCAAAAGCCTCTCCTGGAGATGACATGCCTTATTAATTTTAAAAGCACATATCACTTCTATGCCAATTATCCTTTTGCTGGTCTTGCATGTTAACCAGAGCTAACAGGCCCCTCCCTAATTTCATAAGCAAAATGTTTGAATTGAGTTTACTAATAAAAATTTATTTACTCCACCATTGCCATTTCTGTCTTTTAGTCAGTTTAGATTCAGATTTTGGTCCTGGATCTGATCAAATGTTGTTCTGTGAGTATGTCCTGTACCTTTCTGGCTGTCCATCTCATCCAGCAGGAAACGACTCTCCTCACAAATGGCCAGCTCCATAGTCTTCTTCCCAAGTCCAAAGTTCCTCAGTGTGGACAGAGCAAAGCGTCGCTGCACTCTCCACATGTTACCATTGCTTACAAATAGTCCACCTGAAGAAGCAGAAAGACATGTGTAGCTAATTTTACAAAACAGTGGTTCTGTGAATTCAGACCATATTACATCACCTGCTATTTGAGGATACTAGACTAAGAACAAGCAACAAATCTTGACAGTCTTAAAATAAAGGTGCAACAAAGGGTTCCTTGAGCAATACCATTGAAAAACCACTTCTAATTCCTCTGAGAACCATGCTTCTAAAGACATTTGTGAGTGTAAAGAGCCATTTACTTTATGTAAAGGTTCTTTACCACACTAAAGGTATTACTGTTTACTTTTGTACTTGCACAATGCACTTTACACATGCACATGCCTCTATACTGTACAGTACTCTTTAACTGTCTGTACTTTACTGTGTATTAATTTACTTACCTTTACTTTAGTGTACATATACACTGCTCAAAACATAAAGGGAACACTCTCAAATAACACATCCTAGATCTGAATGAATGAAATATTCTAATTGAATACTTTGTTCTGTACAAAGTTGAATGTGTTGACAACAAAATCACACATAAATCATCAATGGAAATCAAATTTATTAACCAATGGAAGCCTGGATTTGTAGTCACACAGGCTGATCCAACTTTGATGTAATGTCCTTAAAACAAGTCAAAATGAGGCTCAGTATTGTGTGTGGCCTCCATGTGCCTGTATGACCTCCCTACAATGCCTGGGCATGCTCCTGATGAGGACTCCTGGACAGTCTGTGGTGCAACGTAACGTTGGTGGATGGAGCGAGACATGATGTCCCAGATGTGCTTAATCGGATTCAGGTCTGGGGAACGGGCGGGCCAGTCCATAGCTTTAATGCCTTCATCTTGCAGGAACTGCTGACACACTCCAGCCACATGAGGTCTAGCATTGTCCTGCATTAGGAGGAACCTACCATTGCCTGAGTAGATCCTCTCAGAAAGGGGGCTGTAAGGCCTATCCACAAAATTGTCAGCCTGGGTTACTAGAGCCTCCTTCACCATTTTGTAACCAGTGACAAAGACCACCTTTTCTTGGCCAATTCGCATGGAAAATACATTGTTGTAGGCCTTGCCAAGCTGTGGAGATGGAATAGAATGAAATGAAACAGATGGAATAAAGGTGAGTGTGTGTATGTATAGGTATACATTGTTTTAATTGTCTTATAAAACAGCAATTGGGCATTTTGGGCATAACCAGAGTGTATTTATACCTCAGAGTATAAAGAGTAAGAACACTTCTTAAAGTGCATTAATTGATCTCAGAAATTCTGAAAGGAAATCAGAGCTTGAGGACATAACTGAAAGCAGTTGGCTGTTTAGGCTGAAACCCTATCTGTGTAGTCGGGCCTTTGTTATTTTTTTCAGGTAAAGGTGCAGATGTTCGAGTTGATAGACATATAGAATTTCAGTAAACTGAGATGTTCTCACACTGTGGATTGTTTGCTGAATCATTATTGGTGCAGGTAAAACACTAAACTCAGTTCTGTAGCCTTACAGCTTGTGGCTTAAGCCACAAGAGCATTTCATATGAAAACATTGTATTTTTGGCCAAAACGATGCAGTGGTTTTGTTGTGTTAGTACTCCGCATGCAGTAAGAGTGACAAAAAAACGATATGATGTCCTGGGTATAGGTAAAAAGGCTCTCTCATTAAGTGCTACAGGAGGCCCATGCAGTCACAACTAACATACACAAATTTACAGTAGGGAATATGCAGTGTTTTTGGGAAGTATCATACGGTTAGTTTTTTAGTTAGAGTCAGTTGCTCTTGATGAAAACAGTGCACTGTTAGTACAGCCTATCAGGGCAATTTCTTTTCCTTATTTTTCATTATAAACCCCCTGAAATAACTAGACCAATTCAGTCTGTGGGCAGCTTTATAGAAGTACTTATCTCTTTCAAACATTTCACTCTGATTAAGTTTAACAAAAATCTGTTTTATATAACATGAGTAATAATATAACATGATAACATGAGCGCACTACTGGAAATGTTTGCTCACCTTGGTTAAGTAAACATACGGCTGCTTGGAGGCGAAGTTAAAGATGTTTCCAAGGAATGGTAGCGAGAAAGGTCCAGGTGGATAATTCAGAGGTTTTTTGTTCTTTAAGTAGTCCAGAATGACCAAGAACACAAAAAGAAAGAGCAGCAGACCCATCAGACCAAAACTCTCAAGGAATGGCACAGGCATGATGGCTTACACCAACACAGAGATACAAAGAAGGAACGTATTGGTTTCAGAGAACGTGTTTGATGTTGTAGGACTGTGACTGTGATTTATCAACCTTTTAATGGTCACACCCCTCTCTGCTTTCTCTCTTTTGGCCCATGGTTTCTGATTGTTCAGACTAGGTTTGAGTAGGCAGAGTATTAATAAAGCTTAAAAAATTGCCAAAAATATGCAAAGGCACTGTGGCTGAGCAATGACAAAGAGCAAATCTACTGTAAATAAACTCATCTGAAGACCTCATTCAAGTGACTAAAACCATCTGAAGGCCTTACTGGAACCTTTCCTTGCAATTTCTTAAAAATTATTGTACTATAAGAAGACCTCTTAACCAAGGCCATTAATACATTTATACAGATATAAATCATTATATATTCAATATATTTCTTTGTACATGTACACATACACTGACCTTGGGACTCAACCTTTCATCTTTCATATGTTTTCGAAACCAGGCTACTGATTCACATAAACTACCACCTACTTTTCTTTAACCTTTACCCCCAATGTGTAAACATGTCAGTGAAGTCTAGACAGCAAAATGTTTTTAAGTGATTTAGTAACATTTATATCACAAGAGTTTACTGTAGCTTAAACTTTATTGATTGGTTTTGTTTTTTACATTGACTAGATGTCTCAGATCACTTAGATGTTCAAAAACAATGTAAAAAAAGTAAAAAGACAAAAAGGAATAGTTGAAATATATCCCTCTTAGTTCTTCTAAATATTCATGACCATTTTTCCTCAAACACAAACAGCACTATACTCAACTTCCTGCAAATTATTTAGTGCAGTCATTGTGGCATTTATCATTCTGCATGAAGCTTTGTTCTGTAAATATTATTTACTGTCTAAAACATTTATATAGGTTTATATAGAATGAATTAAATGCTTTATCATGTATAATACTTAATATGGGCTCCTTGCTAAAACATTTTTTGTATAACTGAAGAGATGCTTTTATGCACTCTGTATAGTTTGGTCAGAATGATTCTAGTGTTCTGTGTTTTGGTTACTTGTCATACGTGTTGCTCTCATCAAGACAAATTCCTTGTATGTGTAACATACTTGGTGAAATAAATAGATTCTGATTCTGATTCTGATTCTAGATTCACAACCTATTTAGAAATAGTAAATGTGGTCAAATATGCTCTTTCTTAACAGTGTTAATGTTTATGTAGGAGTTGGTCTAGGATTAGGGTTAGGGGTAGGAAATTGGGTTGAGAAGAAAGTTAGGATTAGGGTCAATAAGATAAGATAAGATAAGATAAGATAGTCCTTTATTAGTCCCGCAGTGGGGAAATTCTCAGTGTCACAGCAGAAAGGGATAGCAAGACACTCAGTTACAAAAATGTAGATAAATAATTTACACTATATACACAATATAAATAAGAATTTAAAAAAAGCAATAACAATATTATTTACAGCAAATGACTCTTAATTGCACATGGGGGGATATTGCACATAGTATTTTTGCATTGAGGGATCTCTGTTCTCTGAACATGAACATGTGTGTGCAATACATGTATTGTGAACAATGTATACAGTAAGAAAAACTGTAAATTTCATGTATTTAGATTATTTAGATTCACTGATATATTGTTGATTTATTGCAAGTAGTCTGTTGTTCATATTTATATTTTAAATCTAAAAAGGACCACTTAAAAGTGTTACCATTTATTTCTGTATATTTATTTTTACTGAGTAATCATACACAGAAAGAGGTATAGCAATATGAAGCATGCAGTTTATACTATAAGATAGAGGAAGGAGAGTGCAGATTTGTGCAGAGTGCAGACGAAAGTCTTCAACAATGTTACACACTGTAAGTTACTCCTTAATATGAAGATATGAGTAGAGCCCTGCAGCAACCTGAACGTTTCTCTGTTGTGAGTTGGAAACCATGTGTGGATGATCCATGTTTTTTTGTTTTCCCCATAAGTCTGCACATGTCTTTATCTTGGGAAGGCACATACCTTGTATGGCACTGGGGACTGTGTAAAGCCAAGCTGACTTTCCAGACTGGGCTCTTCACCATGAGGTGAGCTAAAAGTAAAGGTCTGAAGGAGGATGGTGAAGAGGAGGACAAGCTCCAGGCGAGCCAGGTACTCCCCAGGACACAGCCTCTTACCTACAGGACATACACACATACAGACCCAAAGGACCATGAGACTAGTTCAACAACACCATGAACATTTACCTCAACAATGGAAAGTTTATACAGATAAGGTGCATTATACAATGTTAAGTAGTGGTTTTGCTGTACCTGCAGAGAATGGAAAGAAAGCATCTCGCCTGTGAAAGTGACCCTTTGAGTCCAAGAAGTGAAGATATCTGGTGTTTCCCATTCACTCTTATCATGCAGCACAGAGGAGAGATTGCTGATCATTACTGTTTCATACACACAAAACAGAAGGCATCAAAGTAGTTCTGGAGAATTTATGACGTCATGTGATTATCA
Source organism: Salminus brasiliensis (assembly GCF_030463535.1). NCBI lineage: Eukaryota > Metazoa > Chordata > Actinopteri > Characiformes > Bryconidae > Salminus > Salminus brasiliensis. The sequence goes on along the minus strand of NC_132878.1, from coordinate 50,918,225 downwards.
CAATAATACATACATTAATGGTGTTTATAAGCACAGATTTTATCAAACATTCCAGTTCACAAAGAGTAATACTCTAATTATGTATTTTCTATGTTCCTTTGGTATAAAATAGCCCCCCAGTGTAGTGTCCGTAATGGCCACCCTGGACATGTTTAGTGGGACAATATTGCCTTTTCTATGCACCTCATGAAGGACAGCATTGGTATATAGCATGCTGGCCTTGTCTGCCATATATGTGATCATCCAATAACATGGTCAATCTCCTCTTGTACCATCTCTGATTGGGGAAAATTCATAATTAGAAGATTTTTTTCTTTTGTAATTTTGTCTACTAGACTATTACCCATGTTGAAATTCCATGATATCACAGCCTACAGTATCACTTAGCAATTACACCCCCCCCAAAAAAAAACAAAAAACAAAAAAACCAAAAAAAACATAATGCCATAGCTGAACCACTTATGGTTCTGTAAAGAACCATTGAGAAAGAGTGTATACTGGACCACCCATCACATAATTTCACACAAATGTTAAGTTGTTCTTTACAGAAGTTCCTCACAATTCTTCACCCCCACAGCAGTTCTTTATAAAAACTTTTGCCAACCAACAAGAGTGTACATAAAAAACATGGGGCTTAATCCACCAATATCTTACAAAGAATATTAAAACTGCTAACAAAAAGTCAAAAAATGTTAGTTGTGTTCTTATAAGAATGGACCCCTTTGTCCTCATAAATTAAACATATTTTAAATATGTAAACATGAAAATTGCACGAAGTGGGTTGGTGAAAATGGTCCAACGTTCTAAAGTTATAGATCTGAGGAATAGAAGCCTGGTCCTGGCAATCTTGATCATTTAATGGGTTAAACCTCTCTCAGATTAGATAGTAATCTAATATATTAGTGGTATCATTTAGGATACAGTCAGGTAATTGTTCTCTGAGACAGTATACTCTGCATAAGTGGGTATTTGATCATGTAGAAGAGCCCAGCATAAAGGGTCTCTGTTCCTCCCTCAAACAGGTCCACCATGCACCATGCCAGGTTGTCCACATCAAGGTGGGCCTCCTTGTCAGTCTTTCTCTGAAACTCAGACTTAATGAAATTTGCACAGAGATATAACACGTAAATAATCTGACTACTTTCTCAATTTCTGCAAAGTAGGAATCAGTGTAATTGCGAGGCTCATTTGGGTTCCAGTCTAGTTTGTGTTTGTCAGTCTCCTCTCTCAGAGAGGCAGCAAGTGTTTGGTAGTTCCTAATTATGGTGTGATGAGGTCCTGGAATCCTGCTCAGTATGCTCTGAAGGATGTGAAAGAAAAGAAGTATGCTTTGTACAGTAACAAATAACAAAATCAGTGCAATGTATTTTAGTGTACTAATAGTTTTTAGTCTTAGCAACAGGTTTCTGAGTAATAGTAAGAAGGGTCTCTTTTATGTGCAACAATAGTGAAACCTTATTTGGTTCTGATTAGAACCCTTTTTTTAAGTTCTATAAAAGAACAAAAAACAGGCAAAGCATTCATGTGGGTCCTTACAGTTGTTCTGGTTCAAAGGTAAAGAACCTGTGAACAACTCATGTATTATATATGTGCTAAACTGTAGGTTTCAATGGTATTGAAGCCCTAGTTTTGCAGTTACACTTCACTAGTTTATTTAGTGTAAGGATGAATCCAGTACCTCATTCCACACAGAACCAGTGAGGTACACTGACTCTGCGCTCACTTCATGCATAGAAGTCTCTGGAACTGAATGTCATCATACTCATAACGATGGCCAAATACCAGGGTGCCAATCACATTAGCCACTGCATTATTGATTTTGAGCAGAGGTCAAATGGACAGCCTGTAATGCAATTGAGAAACATCTTTCAATTTGGAAGTGAATAAAAGATGCTGAAAATCTCATTTGGATTCAAATTTCACAAGAAAAATGTTTTCAAACACACTTGCATTTATAGTAAGAGTACCCCAGAACAATTAGCTGTTGATTGCCTCTTTAATGTATAACAGTGATAAACACTGATATCAGCCAGGACCAAACCCACAACATACTGGTTAATGACTCAACCTCTTGAGAGCTGGGTTATTAGTACCCTAAAATAACTTTTCTGCTCCATCACAAGACTCACCCTGTTCCTCTTTGAATGCCTCACACAGGAAATGGCACTCAGGCATCTTACAAATCACCAAGAAACACATTCTTTTTAACATATTTGATCAGAAAGTGGAACTTTCTTTTGACTCAACAAGACTTTCTTCTTGCCAGGTTTTTACTGTACTGCAGTCATCTTCGGTCTTTAGTTGGTGCTTGTTTGTGGACCTTAATGTTCTGGATCTTAAGCTCTTTGGTTGCATTCATCTTCATTGTGAAGTGCTATCCTTTCAGTTTTGCAGCATCCAACTGTATATGAGCAGAAAACTCTATTCACATTAAAATTGATCCTGATACTTCAGGAAATGTGTCCTAATTCTTTATACTTCTATCAGCAGTCATATCAATAAACATCACTTCCATCAGGAGCCATACATGCCTTTTCAAAAACAAAAACAGTGCCTCCTGATTGTACAGTAGATTTCAAATTCACCTGTCTCACTAAAATATTTCTTGACTTGATTATCTATTGTATCCCATGGACCTGTTGGTGTTGCCAAGTTGTCACTGCATCCTGTACTAAACTGTTGATTTGGCAAAACATTTCTGCAACATCTATGATAAGTTTTTCATTTATTTGTTTTTTTTAGTTAAATGATGGCCAACTGTATCTGCATCACAATCTTTGAGTTCCCATAAACAGATATCAAACACAAATTCAACACTTGGAATCATTTCTTGACATTATATCTTAAAAATTCATAATGGAATGATGAGGGAACAGGGCTGACCATTAAATTGCCAATTGTCCATTTACTTTTGAGCCTGGGAAATTGGAGGGACTGTGGGAAATTTCCACTGTTTCCATTGTTGACACCCCCCCCCCCCCCCCCATCATCTCTAATTGTCTCCTTGAAATCATTAAGGTATTGGTTCAGATGCAAAATGACAAAAATTATTCCTGCCCAAATACTTATGAACCTGACTGCACAATGTTTACACATGTACATTTCTGTCTTTAATGAGGGCACTTTAAAGTATCTAAATAGAGAGAACTTACCTTGTCCATCGTTTTATGGTCAACTCCCGAAAATACATTTCTCAGAAAAGGCAAAGCAAGAGGTCCTGGAGGAAAGTTTGGCGGATTTTTGTTCTGAATATAATCGACAAGGATCAAGACCACCAAAATGATAATTAAGCAGCCTTTAACACCAAACAGCTCAAACATGTCATTTAAAATCATAGCTGACACTGTTTCAGAGCAATTGATTTAGAAAGCCGAAGGGTAGGTCAGTGCAAATCTGTATAGTTCATCCGCTAACTGCAAGTTAATCTGTGCCTAAATCTCAACTTTGATACATATGTGTAAGTATTGCGTGTGGATGTTTGCATTTGTGTGTGCCGGGCACAGGAGGGAAAGAAAGAAGATAAAGGACTAAATGCTGGTGGGTTAGATAGCATAAAGGTCTTTCTGTTTTTTGGTGAGTGGAGTGTTACATAATCGGGGGTGGTGTGATCTCCAAGAAAAACAGGGTCCCTTGACAACTCATTTATTTACATTCTGTGGAATTCTAAAGAGCTCCACAGGAAACAAATTCCTAATCTGTCCTCTCCCAGACATCCACAAGCCTCATTTGCACAGTAGCACAGATGTAGAGACACAGGGTCTAAACACTCAAACAGTTTATTAATTAATCTAGTTGCAATCGTGGGACATTAAATGAAGTATGTATAGAGATATCAGCAAATTTTGCATCAAGTCTCAAACTGCTTCCACTGACTAGAGAAAACTCATGCTTAGATTTGCATAGTTTATTAAAAAGAATTATCAGTAGAAAATCTTAATAATGAAAAATGTGGGTCTTTAAGACATAATACATGTTGTGCATAAAACATGGCTAGTTGAATATGGTCAGGGTTTCTCAGAGTGAACAGGAAGAGGGTTCCCAGGGAAACAGAAGGTCAGAAGGTGTTATGCAGCAGTATTACATAACATGTTAAATGCTTTCCAAGAATTCTTGGTGGAAAAAAAAACATCCCATTGGACATGAACAGTCCACAAATGGTTTTCACAGCTGTACACAGCCAGTCACAAAATGTTAAGATGACAATATCTTAGGTGTTGCTTCTGCAGTAGCATAACAGCATTTACTATTATGTGCACCTTTATCAAATAGGTGATTTCCATGGATGCATGACATTGAAAAGAAAATGACAATACCAGAAATAACAAAAACACAAAGTAAAAACAGTCCACTACACACTTAAAGTACGTCCTACTTTTGTGCAATAGGTAACTTATCTTTTCATACTGTTTACTCTACTAATACACTGACATTCCAAAAAAAGGAGCTTATACTGATGTTTACTTTTTAAAAACTCTAAACACAGTAACACACCTACATCACACAATTAGCCCATTTAAAAAAAAAACTTTTTTTTTACTCAAAAGCACATTTTGTTTATTAAATACCAACTCTGCATTTCATGGTGAAACAAAACTTTCACTACATATACTAAATCAAAAATACCATATAGTCAATCATAGCATGGCTGTCAAAATACTATGAGTTGATGGCATTGCAAAAACAGCATTACTTTTTTCTCTCTACCAGTAAACAACCAACATTATGACATTACATTGCTTTTTTTTATCATTCAGTTCCTTGGTTGCTAAATATATGCATTTTGACAACTAACTACAGGTGAATGAGTGATAATTACAATATAAAATGTAGAATAGACAAAAACAGTATGCGACAGTGTTGCAGTAAAAGTGTTATTCAATTCAATTCAATTTAACTTTATTGTCATTAAACTAATACAGGGTTGTACAATACAACCAAACACCATAAGGCACGTCTCTGGTGCAGAATAGGTAGGATATGATACAATAGTGCAAGGACAATAGACAAAACATGGGACAGGGTGCATAGACAACAAGTACAAAGACAATAAATACAATAAATACAAACATATACATATACAAATCTGTGCATGTGCAAATAAAGGCTGGGTGATTAAGGTCCAGACTAAGTTATGGTTCTAACAGTAAAATGTAATAAATATGTAGAGCAGTGATGTGCTGTGTGTGTAAATGAGGAGTAAAACAGGGAGTACATGAGGGTATGCTGAGGTAGACCTGTCTGGTGTTGTGAACAGCATCTTGTAGTACAAGTGCACAGTGCATTAATAAGTAACAGCTAGTGTTCAGGTAGAGAGAGCAGTTGACAGTTTATGTCCAGAGAGGAGTTCAGTTAAGGTGCAAAGTGCATATAGTCCCTGAACTAGTAGAGTAGAGTAGTAGAGTATTGTGGGTATGATGAGTGAACACATCTGAGTAATCAGTGTGTGTGTGTGTGTGTGTGTGTGTGTGTGTGTGTGTGTGTTGCTCATTGTATTCAGGTTGAGGCTGGTGTTGCTGGTGAGGATTTCAGTAGAAGATACTTGGATAACCTTGGATAAAAACATTTTGCAGACCATCTCTATTTATAAAGCAGCAACTTAGACTGTATGTTCAGATGTTTGTGGACACCGTTTCTAATGAAGGGAATGTGCAAATGCACACAATAAATCTGGTCTAGCACCTTTAGAGAGGTATTGCCAAAAGAATAGCACCTACCTTCACAATAGTAGCATTTACGAGGTCTTTCAGTCTGGGTTTAGACTCAAACATAACACTAAAACAGCGCTACCAAAAGTCACAAAGGACCTACTTGTTTCATTTGATAGGGGCTGCACTACTATTATTGTGCAAAATATTGGGCAAAATAATCTGTGAACATGGCATTGACTTTCATTGCTATGCTGATGACACCCAGCTCACATTTGTCTTAATAAAATAACAAACTGTCTTAAAGACACAAAGAACTGGCTGACTCACAACTTTCTTTTGTTAAATCCAGAGGTCCTACTTATTGATCCAAATATGGAATCAAAAAATGCAAATATTGCTGTAGATTTAGATGGATTCTCAGTCATACTCAGTAGCACTGTAAATACCTAGGAGTTTTTTTTGACTCTGTCCTCTCGTCTGATGCACACATCTGTTACAAAGTTAAAAAGGAATTCTTCCACCTATGTAATATTGCCAAACTGCGTAAAGTACTCTCCTTACCTGGCACAGTGAAGGTGGTGCATGCATGCATAACATCAACATTGGATTACTGCAATGCCCTTGTGGTTGGAAGTTCATGTAAATCATTAAAAAGCTACAACTAATTCAGAATGCAGCTGCTAGAGAGCTCACTAAGGCTTGATCATTTTACCATATTAGTCCCATTCTCTCGTCCCTGCATTGGTTACCAGTTAACTTCTGCATTGATTATAAAATACTCCTTCTGACTTATAAGTCACTAAATGGTTTGGCCCCAAAATATCTTGGGAAATTTCTTTAACCATACAATTTATCACGTACACTGGCCTTCTGTCAGTTCCTCGTTTAGGAGAATCAGTGCTGGAGGAAGAACTTTTTCTTATAAGGCTCCTTAACTCTGGAATAAACTTTCCATTGGTGTTCGGGACTCTCTACATTAAAAACGTATCTTTTTGCTCAATCTTTCGGATAATCCATCCATGCACTGTACTGTTATCGGTGCTGGTGTATCTTGTATAAACACTAACATGTTCGGACTGTACTGCTCTCTCTTCACAGGTTCCTGATCAGTACTGCAGTCTCTCAAATCTACTTGCTTTACAGGCAGTACATCAGTCTATTCAAACTCCTAAACACATTTCTCTCCCCTATGTGCTGAGCTGCCCCCTGCTGTCTGCTTGCTGCTGTTACAAGTCAATTATTATCATTATTATTTTATCTATTATTCTATCCCTCCTTTCTGTTCTCTCTCTCTCTCTCTCTCTCTCTCTCTCTCTCTCTCTCTCTCTCTTTCACATGTACTGAGATGCCTGGTTCCAACTGTTCCATCCTGGTTTCGTCTGACCTGGCCTTTACTCCCCTCTTGCCCGCTGTCCTGCTCTGGGGCCTTGCATTGATTTATCCTCTCCTCACTGCATGATTATGCTTCTGATTGTTTATTTGGGGGTTGGGAAGAGATGGGATGATGATCATGCATCATCCTGACCTCACTCAAGCTCTTGTCACTGAATGCATTCAAATCCTCACAGCTATCTAGTAGAGAAAGGCTTTCCTGGACAGTTGAGACAAGTACTCCAACAAAAGCTGGATAAACTACTACCTTTGATTTCTGATGACTGAGCAGGTGTCCCAATACTCGCTCGAAGTTGCCTGCCTCCGATGCACAATGAGTTTCTCCACTCAGGTCACCGACTGCCCCACTGCTGCCCGTCTTGGTCTGCACAACCTCTGGATTGCGCATTCCACACTCTGCCTGTGTGCCTCACCACATCTCTAGCTACCCTGCATTTTACCATCAGGGTTCTTTCTGAGTTCCGGATCCTACTCTTAATCTGGATCAAACTTCTTCGTATTCACGGGAGTCATAGTGTCACTCCATCATACACCTTCTGCTTCCTTGCTCCCTTCTCTGCCTCACTTCCCCCCGATTTCTTCTTTCTCTCTGCTACCTCCTTTATCTCGGCTCTGCTACATTCCATTCTACTGGAATGGATCCAACACGGATGCTTTCCACAAATCAGGGCTGTCTGGTCAGCATGTCGTTCTGCCCAGGATTTTATGGCCACAATGTTCCGATGTCAACTGTGGAGCTTAAACAGCACGGCTCTGCATGGGTCTACAAACACCCTTCAGCTCCAGTCGGGGAGCAAGGGAGGCTATGCAGTACAGAGACCAGGGAACCCAAAGTATCAGCAGTTGGCATTAACTTCTGCACAGGCAGGTGAGGTGGCGGAGGCATGACTAAGGCAGAAAGCTCTTGTTGGGACAGTTGCATCAGGGCGAGCAGGTCTAGGCTGTTTTTCTCTAATTGTTCATCAAGGCGGGATAAATGCGTGTAGGCATAGAGGAGATTCAAATGCGTGAAGGCATAGAGGAGATTCACAACCATTCAGCAATATGGTTGGACTCGGCCAGCAAGGTGCCTGGACAAGGTGGGAACTGCTTCTTGGAAAGATCTCTCACAGTTAAATTTTAGCCACATCAGATTTCTGGCCCAAGCTGTATATGATACCTTACCTAGCCCGGCAAACCTTTATACCTGGAGTAAGGCAAAGTATCCTCCCTGCCCCCTTTTGCACTGGGAGAGGAATTTTACAACATTTCCTCAACAGTTGCCCATAAGCCCTGGTCGAGGGTCGTTACTGCTGGCACCACAAGCTCAAGGTAAGTGAAGAAATAGTCAGTGTAGCTATTCCTTTCATAGCTACCCCCCCCCCCCCCCCAACCAATGGACAAGAGCTGTCCAACTGTCTACAGCCCCAGACTGACTGCTGAGAGCAGATCTTGGAAAACAGCTCAGGTTCTCCGTTCACATCCTGCACTCCAGCCTCTGCTCTGACTTAATCATCTTCTTAGATTCCTCAAAACAGGTCATTGATGTGGGAGCTGACTGTGCCCAGGGAAAAAACATATGAAAGAGGATGAAGATGAGTGGCATTTGTTCTATTGCAGATGTATCAGAGAAAGCCATGCAGTGTCTTTGGAGAGGGTCTATGAATCTCATGGATTGTGGATGCTGGGATGTAATCCGGGCCTGTCCTCTCACAGGAAAGCTGACTCATACTCCTGTTTCATCTCAATGTGTGGTCCGCACTGGCACAATTTAATCATGATTTCAAGCGTATTGTGATCTTGCTGTTTTGCATTGTCTTACAGGGACATTTGTTGTGGTTTCAACAGACAGGACAAAGACACCTAATCTGTTGCTTAAGTAGGTCCGCATGGCTTGAACCGCTGGCTGCTGAGGTGTGTACTCTTCAGCATGCTTTGACTAGTGTGATTATGTATCAATTTATCAGTGTTTTTATTCTATTCTATTTTATTTAGTTTTGGGAAAGTTACTCCAATTTATTTATTTATTTTTCTAACAACTGTCCAGTTGATTGAATGCCTCTTTCTCCATTTTCAATACAGAGATAAACACTGCTTTTTCACTGCCCCAGACTGAAAATCTCTACATACTCCTCAGCAAGATGGATAGATGCAAAGTATTTCTCATTATATAAAAATAACCAACTTCCAAACTTTCCAATTTAGTTTCAAACTTTAGCTTTTAGTTTTTTCATAGCCTGCAAATGAACTGATTATGAAAAGAATACTTTGAAACAAATCTTTTTTTTTCTATATTGTATTCATCTTGAAGCTTTACGTCCCATAACTACTGATGAAAAATCTACTGCCTACTAAATGTACGTAGATTCTGCAAAAATGTGTGGAACTGCTGATGGGCCATTATAATGAGTGTAAAGGGTTCCTCTACCTTATGTATAAATTGGAAGTTCAGCCCAGTGACGATATTTCCCCACAAAAGGCAGAAGACAGGGTCCTGGTGAAAGTTTTATTTACACAAAGGTAATCCGCAAGAAAATGAGTGGTCTATGTAAATTCCCCTGGATTCCATGAAAGAATTGGAGGACACCCACACCCTACACCGTGAATTTTATTTTATTCTTTTATTCTCCCTAAATAATGAGCCTATTTGGATATTGATCATAAAATGTGTTATTCAGTAACAATGTATCGCTGACAATGTAAGTAAAAAAACTAGGTCAAATGCAGTTTGCACTTTACACCATGAAAGTTATTCATAGTCATCACATACTCATCATATGTATTCAACTCATATGATTGTAATAAACAGTGTGTTCTTGCTATTTTAGTGTGATTTCCCAGAAAAAATGTACAGGGAAAATATTATTGTTATTGTTTTTACAGTGTATCTAGACCAGGCCATCTCACAAAACTCGTGAAGAAAGTTACAGAGAGGCAAAGTTTGAAGAAACTGCTAATTGGCTATGACTGGATTGATAATACACCAGTCAACAGTATCAAGAGCTCTGCATACAAATGACCAGAATGGAATAAAAAAAGAATAAATAAAATAATTATACAAATTATACAAATCAAAATAGCTCTTTGGTCAAAACTTAAATGCATAATTGAGAACAGATTTAATACTTGGATGTCAGAAAATTAAAGAGGCCCTATAACCAGCTTAAAGTTTAAAATTCTGTTTTCAGATACAGTTATAGATACAGATATACTGTAGAATATCTATATAGTCGCTATAGATATTCATGAGTAATAGATGAAGACATATTTGATTTATTACCTAAAAAATTCATATGAAAATGGATTTTTACACCCTTACACTTTCACATTTGGACAGTCCAAAGCCTGATATGTTGATCCTCTGAGGCAGGAAAAAAACATGAGGTTTAGCTATTTTTTTTTTTTGTTGTTGTTGTTGTTGTCCTTTAAATATAACTACTATGTTCTCTTCATCTTCTAATGTTTGTGGTAGCATTTAAGCTTTATTGGGAGGATTTCAACTAAATCCAGTAAATGCACACAATGTGCAGATCTGAACTTTCTTCTGAGAAGCAGATACTCTGCCACAGTATTGGTCTTCCCACATAACTTTAGGATATAGTGCATGCTGTAAAACTTGGCTGGTTGAAAGTAGCCAGGACTTTCCCAAAGATAAACAGCAAGATGTTTATATATAAAACATTTGGTGGGAAAAAAAATCTTATTTACAACTTAAAAACAAGACATGGACATTCGTAATGTGACTGGTTTGACCTCAGTGTTTAATGTATATAAGTCTCTTGTACATGGAGAACAAAGAATGCATTTTAAGATAATAACCCAGACATGGCATTTGAACACAAGAACCCATTTCAACTGTGAAGAATGGAGCTTGAAATGGTTTTGGGGCTGCTTTTCTGCAGTAAAGAGGGCGCATAAGGAAAAAAATTAGACCATCTGTCTAAAAACTAAAGCTGAAAGCATTATGCATGGAGGAGTAGGAAAAAACTTTCTCCCAGTTGATAAACCATTTTAGACTGTTTCAATTATGTAAACAATTGCAAAGGTAATGCTCCTTAGCAGTTTTTGGTAGCAGTATTTTAAATATTCAGCTGATAAAATGACCAGTGCATACTGTGTGAGTCTCCTAACATTGTATATTTGCCAAATCCTTTGAAAGGAATTTAACGTCAGTAGCAGCTCGTATTGACCTTGGGGTTTGCATGTTAGATTAGGTGAAGTTTGCAGTCATGTTGCAGCAGTTACTGTGGAACAATGTGTAAGAGAAGGCTTAAATGCCCTGTCTGTTGCGAGTAGGTACCCAGCCGTCCCATTCTGTCATCAATTCAACCAACATGTCACAAATACGGTAAAGTGGCTTTGGCTACTTTCCAATGTTTTGAATGCTGTTTACATTAGGCTGGAACAGATATGTAATTTCCTATGCTCGTGAATATTTGTTTAAAATGGTCTATAGGAAGTTATTTTAGCAAAGGTTTTCTTAATATAAAAGAAAACCTTTTTCACATGAATTTGTGTGAGAGAGAGAGTGTGTATGCCATTGTTCCTTCTAATGTAGTCTCATACCATTAGAAGACCAACCTTTTATATTCTAAAAGCAGATTTTATAACTTCCACTTATACTGGGTCATCGTGGATTTACACACATACGGTAGGGGCTTGGTGCATATGTGAAACCCATCTGGCCCTCTAGGCTTAGCTCCACTCCTGGGCCAGGGGAGAATGTAAAGTGCTGCAGCAGGGAGGTGAAGAACAAGAAAATCTCCATTCGTGCCAGAGATTCCCCTACACACACTCTCCTACCTGTGAGACAGTGATTTCAGTGAATCAGAAGAAGCATTCAAATGGAAATAAACAGGGAAGTGTTGTGTTTGCGATTATGTTTCACCTGCTGAAAAGGGCAGAAAAGCTTCTCTCTTGCGGAATTGTCCCTGATCATCCAAGAAGTGTCCTGGGTTGAAGGAGTCAGGTGTTTTCCACTCGTTCTTATCATTAAGGACAGATGACAGATTTGTAGTCACAGTAGTGCCCTAATAGTGAGGAAGAGAAGTTTATTAGCAACCATGCCATTCAAGCATCCAGTACCACTTTCTTTACTAATTAATGTCAAACCTTTGGTATGAAGTATCCTCCCAGTGTTGTATCTTTGCTGGCTTTTTTGGGGAAACCCAGAGGAACAACATTGCCTGCTCTTTGTATCTCATGAACTACAGCTTCAGTGTAGGGCATGTTGGGTTTGTCAGACAAGCAGGGTTGACGTGACTGTCCAATCACTCTATCAATCTCTTCCTGTACTTGTTCTGCATAAAAAAACACAACAGTTATACTTCATATTTATAAAAAAATGCCATTATTTCTTATTAAGAAAAAAAAAATCTGGCCCCACTTCCATAAAGCTCCATTCAGTGGCAAAATGCACACATTTTGTACACTTGCCTCGATTGAAGCATGAATGGCTTAATGTAAACCATTCTGCCAGGTTTCATGTGGAAGGTCATTTTGTCCATGTGCTGTAATTCTGTTATGAACAACAAATCAACAGAATTCCTAAGAGACTGACAGAGGACCTAAAACAAGCTAAAGAGGCTAAGCAAACAAGAAACCTCTATGAAAGGTACGAGAATGACTAAGTTTACTCTATTTGCTCTGTCTGCAAACATCTGGTCAGGCTTACCCCAAAAAGGAAACATGGAGTCATATTGTAGTATCACTACCAGAAAGGTAAAGAGTAGGGGTTGGCGCGAGGCATGTGAAGGGTAGTGTATTGGAGTTTCAAAAGGAATGGCATCCCATATCTGAAGTCAATGATTCTTAGTAACAAATGCCAGTGCACCTTGGGCCCACAGTCAATCATTTTGTGATTATTTGACTTGATTTGAGGCCTTTTGTTTTAAACATTTGGATAAAGAAATTCAGAGCTGGCAACTGATCACAACTTGGTGGTAAAGTAGATTCAGTGCTTAGGGATTCGATGCACAGGAGTTCAGTTTTGGACAGCTTCAATGATGTTCTAGCAAAATGTATATCACTTATTAGCTTAGAGTTTATGAGAGGGGAATAGGACTTTAGTCTGGCAGCTTCAAGAAAGTATGGGGAAGTGTTGACCTTTCCTGGTGATTTCATTGAGTAGAGGAAGAAACACTTAGCAGGAACCTCTTAACATGGCTGATATTTCACAAGTGGTTAATGAATAAGATCACATAAGAAGCATAAGATGGAATACCTTGACACAGGCACTTCAGGCAATTATGTCCCTGTACTAGTGCTTGCCATTAGGTATGTGCCATTTAGGTTGGATGTTTAAAGCAGTACAAGTGGCAAGAATTGGGTTTATCTCCAGGGTGCTGGAGCATACCCTCTATGAGGAAGTAGGCTTGGAGTAGCCATTGCTCCATCCAATTGTGAGGAGCCTCCTGGAGGCACCCAAGGATCAATTGAAAGGATTAGCAGTTACCTCAGCTACCTGCTACCTTCACGACTCTCAACAAGAGAAGCGGGTGGAAGGTGATGCTTTTTGTTGGGGAATTGCAAGGAACTTTGAAGGGCAATGAGTTTGGCGAAAAGGTATTGTGCATATTTTGCGGAAAGGAAATTAACCCTTTATGTTTTGATCTTTATTGTAGCATCAAAACAAACTGAAAAAGGCAAATGTACACAATTGAATTACTCAATGCAATATATGATGTAAATTGAAAGTAATGTATATTATTTTGTAGCCAATCATGTCATTACTCAGAGTAGAAACAAATAAATCTAAATCTAAGCAGGTTTACAATGGTTTGCACCCTGTATGTACTTACTCTGTATCTCTGGGTATTTCATCATATAGAGAAGACCCCAACGCAATGTAGTGGCTGCTGTTTCAGTCCCTGCCTCAAACATGTCCAGAGTGGTTATGACTAATGTCTCAATGTTAAAGCCAGCCTCAGGATCACTGTTTTTCTAAAAGATTCAAACAGAGAAGTGTTGTTGGGTATTTGAAGCTTCACCCAGTGAGAAAGAAACAGACACACATTCTACAAAAAAAGTGGTATTGCTAATATGACATATGATATCATAAACACACCTTCTCCATTTCAAGCAGGTAAGCATCTATATAGTCTCGTGGTTCTAAAGGATCGAAGTCTTCCTGGTGCTTTCTTATTTCATCTTTTAGAAACTCTAGAATCGTTTTATAGTTCGCAAAAAACTTCTGGTGAGGGCCAGGAAGATAATCAAAGAGACGAGGGAAGGCATTGTATAGCTACAGAAGAAAACAAAGACATGAGAGGATGGAAAAAAGATAATAAATATTAATAAAGTCAGTATTTGACGCCAATGGGACAATTGTATTCTTTAGTAAAAATATATTTTCCATTATTTCTTATATGTAATTGTTAAATAAATATTTATAAAGACTTCATATCTAACACATTACTCATAATATACTGTACATTTAATGTCATTCAGAACAACCAGCGTTAATTTTCTTTTAACATTTAGGAAAACTGTTCTTTTAAAAAATGCTAAATGATACAAAATATTTCATGCCACATAACCCAGAGGTTAATCAGTTATGACCACAAGATTATAGGACTAGGACTAGATTACAAATAGGTGATGCAACACATGTACATACATTACATACAGGACAATAAAGAGAATAAAGACAATAAAGACAATATCTACACAGGGCAGTGTCTAGATATCTACACAGGACAATAAAAGCAGAACACTAACTAAGCAGGACACAAGAACAGGACAACAAAAGAAATAAGGATTGGTAAAAATGCAGTATATGAATGGAAGCATTTACTGCAGTTTAGTTTCAGATGTAATACAGACAAATTGATTCAAATTGTCCCATAGCAGCATGTAGATTAAAAGTACTTCAAATGTTGAATTCAATTAGTTAGAGTTTTTTTTATTATATAGAATAACTGTAATAATATTTTACACTACATTAATGAAACTTTCTATGCTGTAATATAAAGTTTTATAATTCTAAACTTTTGTAAAGCAATTAACTAAAATTGTCTTTAAGAACATGAGAGATTCTCGCTACTAACCTGAGTCTGAGCAGAGCCAGCCAATAATATGGCTTCAGTGTCCAAACGTAAGATATTAAGGAAACGCTCATCATGGTATTCAAAGCGATGTCCAAATACTAGAGCAGAGATGATGTTTGAGACTGCATTGTTCAAGTAGAACAGAGGGTTGAAGGCGCCTGTGTGGAAAGAAAGCATTACAAATACATTACAGACATTCTTTAGATAAGTATATAAAATCATTCTTTGGATAGCTCTGTGTATTGAAAAATGAAACGGACGGGGCAGAGTGTTCTTTCAGAAATTGGTTGGGAAGGACCTTAACTGCTAGGAGCGATTTTCATTCACGAGGTAAAACCTGCTGTCCCTGTTCATCAATTTTGTTTTTCGGACACAATGCTGATGAAATTGGGATTTGGTAGACTGGGATTTCTGCTACTGGTGGTAGACCCATATACATTTGCTTTGATACGCCTGTAAATTCAGCTTCTTCCTTCACACTATGGCCTTTGGCATGCCCAAATGTCATAAATCCTTTTCCACCCATTTTCCACTGAACTGTATGACCTCTTCTCAATCTAAGAATCCTGTCACACACTCCACAGATATGTATTGTCCAATCATCCTCATCCAGTGCCACAAATTTGCTACCACCTTAAACATGCAAGATGATTAATTTTGATTTGGCCATTCCAAAACAATAATTTTACTCTTCTTTAGCCATTCTTTGGTAGAACGACCCATGTTATCTTGAGATTCAGATCACAGACAGATGTTCTAACAATTCCCTTTAGAATTAGCAGGTATAATTATGAATTTATTGCTTCATCAATGATGGCAAGCCATCCTGGTCCAGATGCAGCAAAGCAGGCCCAAAGCATGATACCACCATCACCATGTTTCACAGATGGTATAAGGTTTTTATGCTGGAATGCAGTGTTTTCTCCAAAAATAATTTATCATTTCAACCAATTTTTTTTTGTCACATTTGTCCACAAAACATTGTTCCAATAGCCTTCTGCTATGTCCATGTAAACTTTAGCAAACTGCAGAAGGGCAGTAATGTTCTTTTTAGAGAGCAGCAGCTTTCTGCTTGCAACCCTGCTATTCACACCACAGTTGTTCAGTGTTCTCCTGATGGTGGACATTAAACGTGGCTAATATCATGACCAAGACCACATTTTCTTGTCTTATTAGTTTGATTTGATTTTCCTTATCTACTTTTAGGGGTTAAATATAGAAAATATCACAAGGGTTCACAAACTTTCAAGCACCCCTGTATACATAGGATTGTATATTTACATATTTTTGTCACTGTCCTTGTGTCTCAATTTTTACTGTTTTTATTTTTTGACACTAGGGGAATCGGTCAGTTATTCTTCACATTCTGTAGAAATATCATAAAGAATGAACCAAAAGAGTTCCATTGGATGTTAGAAAAGTTGTTTTAACATGTAGGATATGAGTTGTTTTGTACGGCGGTAACAATATGTAAAGCACTTTTGTAAGTTGCTCTGGATAAGAGCGTCTGCTAAATGCCTTAAATGTAAACGTAAATGTACATGAAATATTGCGAACCACAGACCACCGGGTATTTAGATGCTTCTTTAGTTTGTACTTTTGCCACTAATTACCTTTGTAAGCTGCTGCTCACACCATGTCAGTACACTGTTCATTGCACTTGCCATTGAGCACTAATCTCCAAGTTCTGTTAAGTGAGCTAAGTCACCTTCGATTATTTAGCTCCAGGCTGAATGAGAAGAGGCAGGGCCAGTTATGCTCTCTTAAACTTCTGGCCTTAACTGACTGTGGCATTGTTAGTATCCAAACTTGCCAAACTCTTGGCAATGGAGTGAAACCTTAGAAAGCTGCACCACTCGAGAACCCCGGACAGACCACTCACCTTTTTCATCTTTGAAAGCCTGACACAGGAAGACGCTCTCCTGTTGAATACTCAGCTCAAGGTTCTTCTTTGCCTCACCAAAATGTCGCAGGTGTGTGTTGGCAAACTTCCTCTGCATCTTCCACAGGTATCCACTACTGAGACCTACGCCTTCATAACATATCAAAGTATCAGTGTACTTCCTTGGTCTGTAGCCTCTTTCACTTATTTACTAGAAATTTAACAGGAATGCTTTTTGGAGCCTAAATGCTGGTAAACTTGATAAACAGATTGCATTAAAGCTAGTACAATTTCATGGTATTTGCCAGAAGGGCTTATTTGTGAACAAAATTCATAAGTCAACTACAAGACAATGTCAGATGGCCAAAGTATACAATTTTTGCATACAGAACGCAGAGTCCATTCTTGAGCAAAAGTGTTACTGTTTTGTAAAATACCTTTCGAAAACGAACATAAGCAGAAGCAAAAAAATAGCAGCCAAAAAAGTCCAAAAAGTCCATGATGAACCAATCACAACAATCCTGTCACCCAAACATTATAAAAGTAATTTACAAAAAAACATTAGTTATGTAATGAGCAAAAACATTTTTGTAATATAACTGAGGACTGATTTTATCTGAAATTTTATTTTTATACCCTTACACAATTATTTTTATACACTTATGCATACAATGTTCTTATGCCGTTACTTACCGAGTCCTCTGAAGATTTTGTGAAACAGGGGAAGAACAGGTCGGTCAACAAAGCTGTCCAGCTGAGTGATGAGGGCCTCCTTCACCATTTTGTATCCAGAAATAAACACTGCTTTCTCACTGCCCAGTCTTAGACTAAAAACCTCCCCATACTCCTCAGCAAGCTGGGCCACAAAATAATTCTTATGAGATTAACATACCTACAAAAATGTATTTTATGAATTTTGTTGTAAACAATTGAGGGGAGAAACATTATTACATACATTTTCTTCCTTTGATATATATATATATATATATATATATATATATATATATATATATATATATATATATATATATAGGTTATGTACAGTGGCATACCCCTGGTCAACATTTGTGTTGCTGTGAATAATTTATTAAGTACATAATGTATTTGTAATTGTAAGATTTCCAAAAAATAATAATACATTTTAAACAAATAACATTAATTTTAACATTGAATCAGGATGAGTGTATTTTTTAAAGTGTCTTAAAGTGAAAACATGAACTGTAAGAACGGCATGCAAAAGTTGTGGTTGTTTGTGCTATGGCTTTTACTAGTAGAGGGAAGAATAGGTTACATTAAAAAATGCATTAACATTAAATGAAAAGAACATGGTACCACAACAAACCTGCCAAGAGAGAGCCACCCACCAAAAACCCTCTGCCCAATTACCTGTGGTTGGTGTGGCACAACAGATAAAACCAATACCAGCCAGTGAGCTATTACACCATGTGGGAGACCAGGGTTTGATTCCCAGTCTGGGTGACTATGCTACACCAATAAGAGTCCCTGGGCAAGACTCCTAACTACATTAGCCCACCTCTGTAATGCGAGTTACATTATAAGTTGCTCTGGATGCCGTAAATGTAAATGCAATTAACCATGAAGCAGTCTTTGCAAAGAGGAGTATCTGTCCATATGATCACAATAAGCCGTACACTCCATAGAGATGGGCTTCATTGGAGAGTGGCCAGAAAATTTTTTTACTTACAGACAAAAATAGGAAAGCTCGTTTGGAGTCTTTAAAGAATAGAACTTTTTGGCCACCAAGGTAAACGCTATGTCTGGCGCAAAACCAACACATCTCATTACCCCAAGAACACCATTCCCACAATGAAACATGGTGGTGGGAGCATTATGCTGTGTCGATGTTTTTCAGCAGCAGGGACTGGGAAACTGGTTCAAGTCTGGGAAGATGGATGATGCTAAATACAGGGATATTCTTGTGCAAAATCTGTTTCGGCCTGCCACTGATTTGAGACTGGGATGGAGGTTCACCCTCCAACAGGACAATGACCCAAAGCATACTGCTAAAGCAACACTTAAATGTTTTACGGGGAATCATGTAAATGTATTGGAATGGCCTAGTCAAAGCCCAGACCTTGATCCAATTGAGAATCTGTGGTCAGAATTGAAGAACTGAAACTGTCTAACTTGAAGGAGCTGGAGCAGTTTTGCCTTGAGGAATGGGCAATAATTCCAGAGGTAAGATATGGCAAGCTCATAGAGACTTATCCAAAGCAGCTTGCAGCTTTAATTGCCGCAAAATGTGTCTCTACAAAGGACTGAGTTTAGAGGGGTGAATAGTCATGCACACTGTTTTCTGTTATTTTGTTTAGACCTTAACAACTAGAGTCATGAAAAATAGCATATCAGCAGTGTTTATGAAGTGAAAAATAATATGTAAAGAGCTCAAATTATTTGATTTAGACTCTCTTTGCAAACAGCTAACAAATTCCTTCATTAATCTTCAGTTAGAAATTAAGAATAAAAAATGTATTGAGGAATTTACTGTAGAACTGTGACATGAAGATTATGTGAACAATATGAAAAATGGATGCCCCAAATAAGAAATAAAAGCTAAAAGACATTTACAAGCTGTGATACTTGGGGGTGCTACTAAGTACTGACCATGCAGGGTTTCAGAGATTTTATGGCCTTTTCTTTTTTTCATTGTTTCAAAACAGTAGAAGTTAGTTTTAAAAATTATTGTTGATTAATATATTAAATGCTTTATCTTTGGCGTAATGCCTTTTGGAAATCAGACTATCTTTTACTCTTTTAGCTGTTCACAGTAACTCATTCATAGATACATATTTTGTTTGCAGAAACTTTGACCCGGGGTGCCCAACAATCCACTAGTTTTTTCTCTATCCAGCAAATTCTGAACATATGAAAATAATAACATAAAATAAAATAGTAACAGTAACATAAGCTTTACGTTAGAACAGAATCACTTTACTTTGATGCCTATTAAATGCAACTAAACTCTAAATGGAATGTAAATGACTGTTTATTGAATGCAACCTTGCACCTGACCCTAACCCTTACCTTACCCTTTTAGGGGTAGGTTTAAGGTCAAATTCAAAGTTTAGGTTAATGTTAGCATTAGGGTTAGGCATAGAGTTACATTAAATAGACAGTCATTTACATATAACGTAGAGTTAATAATAGATATACAGTGGCATGTCAGGTGAGATGGCAACAAACTAATAATTAGGTTTTTTATTATCTTAATTTTTCACTTCTAATCCCCAAGCTACTTGGAAAATGAGAAAGTGTGGATCACCTACCTTGTCTATGGATTTGAAGTCAAGTCCTGTGAAGATATTTCCCACAAAGGGCAGAGGACGGGGTCCTGGTGGAAATCTGGGTGGATTTTTATTTCTGATGATGTCAATCAACAGCAAGAAAAGAAAAAGTCCTATCAACCAGCTCTTATAGTCTAGGTCCAGTAAAACTTGTAAAATCATGGCTGAGCTTTGGGAAATCCTTTTGGTAAGTTTGTTTTTTGTCTGTGAGTGAGAGTGTCTGCACAGGTTTGTTCATTAAGAGTTATGTAAAAGGGGTTATGTAAAGCCCTCTGGATTCCTAGAATTAAATGGACTGGACCCAATATCCCTGCCCCTGTATCATATTGACACATAGTAGATAACCAACAACTACATGTTAATTGTACTATGAACTGTGTAGATACTGGGGAGTTATTTAACAACTATTATGGCCTGTGTGAAAGTTTTTGCTTCATGTATTTTAATAAGCCAGCTTTAGTTTAATAACCACTGTATTCAGTTCCCTGCACTAAAAAAAACAGCACAGGAATGTGGTATTTCCTCATGTATATGTTTGAACCCCCCACCTCAGCACCTCCCCAAAAAATAAATAAACAAAACAGTATACCGTAAAAGCTAACGCTGAATATACACTTAGAGTTGTAAAAAAGTTTCATTTAGCAAAAAAACATTAAGTAGTTCAACTACTAAATACTCCCAAGGGATTAACAAGTGAAAAGAATGTTTGTGAGGCCCTTCCCTTTTCCTGAGAGTCTTAGAGGGGTTTACATAATCGCCTCTGCTTCAAGCCAGGCACAGAACTTTAAACAAATTTACTTTCAACTTTCACACACAGACACACTTGCATGCTGCTGCTGGAAAAGATCAGTTCTAAAGTCAAGACCAGCCATGTTCTTCCACTGTTTATTTGACTGCATGAACTTTATCTGCTGTCTACTAGCTATTTTCTTTTTCCTGTTGCTTATTGATATCTTCAGGAATAAAAATCCAGCCCGGTTCCCCCCAGGACCCTGGCCTCTGCCCTTCGTGGGAAATATCTTCACAGGACTTGACTTCAGAACCATAGATAAGGTGAGTGATTCATGTCATTTTACTTGTGTTTGCCTGTGAATGTTACAGAACAAAAACTAATCGGCAGTGTAGAGTTTCACATGCTAGAACACAGAACACAGTCCTGCTCATTCCGATAGCCAGTCTACTCCTTCTTTTGTATGCATGCTTTTTTGAGCCTTTATTGAAGGCTAAGCATAAAGTTCAGTGCTTTCTACGTTGATCAGCTCCAAGAATACACAGTCTAAAAAGTAATATGCCTCTTCTTGATTGCCTGTATGTTTGCATATTTACTAAATGGTTTCTGATCCTCATACAAAACACAACATAACACAGGCTGAATTCAAGAAAACTCAAAACATATTATATTATTTGATTTATTAAGATAAAAAAGTGTTTTATAACATAAAAACGACACCAACACACATTGTCTCTTTAAACAGTAATAAATGCTTCCTATATCCAGCGATCAGTCTTTCACATTGCTATGGAGGACATTATACATTGCCTGCTTATAATAGAGTATATGTAATAGAGCAAATGAGCCTTTTCACTTTTATTATCTAAGAACTATCTTCAACTATTTTCTATTTTCATCTATTTCAGCTTGCTGAGAAGTATGGAGACATTTTCAGTCTGAGATGGGGCAGCGAGAAAGTAGTGTTTATCTGTGGCTACAAAATGGTAAAGGAAGCTCTTGTCACTCAGCTGGACAGCTTTGCTGATCGTCCCACTGTCCCCCTGTTTCATAAAATCCTCAGTGGACTTGGTAAGAAACAGAACACTCAGAATAAAATACACCATAGAAAAAAACACTGTAGTACGTATTATTTATTTCCAATGAAAAATGGAAATTGAACAACCTACAACCAGATGTTCTAATAAAACAGTGTAGCTGAGATTCATTTGTGACCATACACACTATATTGCCAAAAGTATTCACTCACCCATTAAAATTAATTAATTCAGGTGTTCCAATCAATTCCATGGCCACAGGTGTATAAAACCAAGCATCTAGGCATGCAGACTGCTTCTACAAACATTTGTGAAAGAATGGGTCACTCTCAGGAGCTCAGTGGATTCCAGCATGGTACTGTGATAGGATGCCTCCCGAGCAACAAGTCCAGTCGTG
The DNA here is from genome assembly GCF_030463535.1 of Salminus brasiliensis. Classification (NCBI taxonomy): domain Eukaryota; kingdom Metazoa; phylum Chordata; class Actinopteri; order Characiformes; family Bryconidae; genus Salminus; species Salminus brasiliensis. Next base: position 50,895,807 of record NC_132878.1, on the reverse strand, counting down.
AAATTTCTTAGCTACTAAATTATTATTATATTATTATTATAAAATTATTATAATTATTATAATAAATATAATAAATGATGGAAACATCAGCAACTCAGCTATGAAGTGGTAGCCACGTGAAATGACAGAGCAGGGTCTGCAGATGCTGAGGCGCATTGTGCACAGAGGTCGCCAACTTTCTGCAGAATCAATCGCTACAGACCTCCAAACTTCATGTGGTCTTCAGATTAGCTCAAGAACTGTGTGTAGAGAGCTTAGTGGAATGGATTTTCATGGGCGAGCAGCTGCGTACAAACCAAGCTCAATGCAAAGCATTGATGGACGAGTCTGGGTTTGGTTTGGATTAAGAATGGAATGTCACTCAAATTCAAATGTGTGCGAAGGCGAGTGAATACTTTTGGTGTACATCACATAAAAATAAATCTCTTAATAATTCTCTCTATAATCTGTAGGTTTAATTTTGAGTAATGGGTACTTGTGGAAGATGCAGAGAAAGTTTGCCAACACACACCTTCGTGGCTTCAGTGAGGGGAAGAGGAGCCTCGAGCTGAGTATCCAGCAAGAGAGTGTCTTTCTGTGTGATGCTTTCCAAACCGAAAGAGGTAACTGATACAGCTTCATTAGAGACCTTAGCTTATCTTACTGTTATCAGTATCTAGTATCTAATGTGAAAACATTAGGTCAACCCATGAAAACATTTGTATTTTTTACATATTGAAAACACATTTTTGACACATTGAGAGTTGAAGTTGAATATAACTGAAATAAAACTAAAGAATTGTATTTTGGTAATAGTTTGCAATCATTTTGTTAACCCTATGCCCTAATATAGCACCCTTAATATAATAAAGAACTCATGTTCTCTAACAATCATGAAGAATAACATTTCCACTTCCATGCTTCACAGTTGGTAAGTGCTTTTGTGCTCAAAAGGTTGGGTTGGTTTGCTCCATACAAACCTTATATTACTGTGTTCAAATAGTTAAACTTTGGATTCATCTGTTTAAATGTTTTGTGCTACCTGATGGTTTCCCTTTCTGGTGGTAGATTTGTGTATTTCATTTTCAACTGTTGAAATGGAAATGTTCTAATTATCATGATTCAAATTTTAGACCTTTTAAATTAGTAATAAATGTGTAATACATAAGTGTCCTAACATTGTCCTTACAAAAAAAAACTACATTTCTCTGAATTACTAATATTTCTTACATTTTAATAGTTTTGTTTAATATTACTTCCATCTCCTAAAATCAATAAAATGAATGTGAAAATAAAAATCAAAGGTTTTCACTAGGTGTCCTAATTTTTTTCACATGAGTGATAAATCTATCAGCTCTGAATTTTCAGAGTAGGAACAAACACTGACACCTTTGTCATCTTACAGGACCATTTGATCCTCATTTCTGCCTGAACAATGCTGTGTCCAACATCATCTCTTCTCTAGTTTTTGGGCATCGCTTTGACTATCATGATGAAAACTTTCAGAACCTTCTGCGCTTGGACACTGAAGCCATTACCTTGTCAGGCCTCACCCAGACTCAAGTCAGTAGACACATCTTTGAGAAGTAATTTGTAGAATAGATCATGACCAAATGGATCATTATTTGTGGTATTAAGTCCTTAAGTCCTTCCAAAACATTTTATTCACTGTTTTTCTTGGTTCTCTGCTTTCTTTTGTAGCTGTACAATGCATTCCCTCGTCTCTTTGATTACCTGCCAGGACCTCATCAGAAAATGTTTGCCAACTATAAGAAGATTCTAGAGTTCATAAAAGATGAAATCAAAAAACATGAAAAAACTTGGATCCTTTACATCCGCATGACTACATTGATGCTTACCTTCTAGAAATAGAGAAGGTCAGTTTAAGGTCAAAAATCTTCACTGTTGTACTTATTACATGTAGTGGGGGGGGGGGGGGGTCAAACCAGTTAAATACAGCCATATAATAAACATAATGATTCTCTACTTGAATTCATCAGAAGAAAAGCGACCCTGAAGCTGGCTTTACCATTGACACATTAGTATCGGCCACACTGGACATGTTTGAGGCGGGAAGTGAAACTTCTGCCACAACAATATGGTGGGGTCTTCTTTTCATGATGAAATACCCAGAGATTCAGGGTAAGTAGTGGACAACATGGAAATTGTGAGTTGCTCTTGTTTGTTTGTTTGTGTTTTTGTTTGTTTTACAGTTGTGGTACATTTATTTGGTAATGTAAGCCCTGCTGATGACTTGTTCAGAAAAGGTGCGGGAAGAGATTGACAGAGTGATTGGACAATCGCGTCAACCCAGCTTGGCTGACAGACCCAACATGCCCTACACTGATGCTGTCATTCATGAGATGCAGAGGTTGGGCAATGTTGTGCCCCTGGGTGCCAGCAAAAAAGCCTGTAGAGATACAACACTGGGAGGATACTTTATACCGAAGGTTTGATATTAATTCTTTGTTTGGAGAGAGTGAACACAGAGTTATATCAGATTCCAGATGCTCAGTCGATTGTAAAGTTGTTCCTCATAAGTTCTTTACTACTGTTAGAAATTTGCTGTTAAAGATTCAGTAGACTGGTTTATCAGTGTTGGAGCTTTTTGCACATACAGATGTCCCGATGTGTATTGAGTCTATTTGGGGGGGAGGCTGGGGGGGGTTGAAAAAGGTTGACAAGTCTCTTTTCAGTTCCACCACCGAACACTGGTAGAAACCAAAGATATCTAATGAAACTGCCTCTGTAATCATTAGGGCACTACTGTGACTACAAACCTGTCTTCTGTGCTTAATGATAAAAACGAGTGGGAAACACCAGACACCTTCAACCCAGGACACTTTCTTGATGAACAAGGGCAGTTCCGCAAGAGAGAAGCCTTTCTGCCATTTTCAGCAGGTGAGATAACAGATTATTTTTTAGTTCAGCAATCTAATCACACCCACTATAAAGAATTACTGGTGCCGCTACTGAGGCCATCCAATGGTAAAAAGGTTAACTAATAAATATTTGTTGCATACAATCATTTATCATTGCCTAATGCCTCATTGCCTAATTGCTGTTACAGACAGTTGTCTGTCTGTTTGATAATGTATGTTAGACACATGTTAGGTGGCATATACTCCAATTCCAGTTTAATTCCTGTTTAATTTGCCTCCTCATCTAATTTATCCTGCTGCCAGCCCTGCTTAAGTGCCCATGATACATTTTGAACTCTCAAAGATTAAATCAGAAAGTTAAAATTGAATTTAAAAATCAGGATGTTATTATTTTGAGCCTGTATCACAATCTGAATTGAATTGAAACTAATATTTTGAGGTTTGTAAAAAAAGGTAGATAAATATAATGATTTAGATTAGATTAGATTAGATTTTCTATTAAATCAATTTCAAATACAGTTGTCTTATATTACATCCAGGAGTATTGCAATATTCCATATTTTTTAAACAGTGTATCTGCCCATATCTGTTATCTTGAGAATATTATCTTCTAACATCATCAACATGAAGATCATAGATTTCTCAAACACTGAAATCATTGTTCCACAGGTAGGAGGTCATGTCTTGGGGAGCAGCTGGCACGTATGGAACTCTTCTTGTTCTTCACCTCCCTGATTCAACGTTTCACGTTATCGCCCGGCCCAGGGGAGGAGCTGAGCCTAGAGGGCCAGATAGGCTTCACCTATGCACCCAGACCATACAGGATGTGTGCAATTCCACGCTGAGTTGGATGTAGTTTAGGCAGGCTTTTGGCACTTGTGTATATTTCAAAAATTAGGAAAAAAGGGACGAGTTAACAAAGTGTATGTCTTGTTTTGAATATTCAAATAAGTTCTTTATGATTTATGATGAAAAAGAATTATGCTACATTTTGTTTACAAAGTTATAATGATTTATTATTATTATTATTATTATTATTATTATTATTATTATTATTATAAGTGGTAGTGGTAGTAGTATTGGTAGTAGCAGTAGTATTATATGGTTTTCAAAATTATTATTCTAAACATTAAGAGATGCATTCCCCAGAGATGCTGTAGACAATCTATTCAACATCTTTTTTTTCAGCATCATTGTAGAGTACTTAAATAAAGACTTGGTCATAAGTGGTGGCATGTCAGTTATTCCTTTTTTTACTTTCTGTTCTTCATTTTCAGACCTTGCTTGGACGTACACAGTTCCTCTTAATTATAATGTCTTAATGAAATTTTGAATTGTGGAAATGTAGTGGAAGATGTAGTAAAATCTGGGACATTCATTGTTTATCGAGGGTGGCTGAGGATGCAAATAATGAGAATCCTGATTCATCACAATGAAATGTATCGGCCACCCAGGCCCTCAGGAACTCAACTAACAAGGGAGGTTCTATGTGTACAGAATTTTCTGGATCATCCGCAAGGCAATGGAACTGAAGTCTGGATAATGGAACTGGATAATGTTGCCAAGAGTGATCAAGTAGATAATAAAACACTAGCAGACCACAAACTTAACCCTGGAAAATACCATGTGAGAGGCTAGATGTATGTGTAACATTAGTGATCAGATTTTTAAATCGATGGACCAAAATGTCATGGCACCTTGTGTCAAAAGTGGCAGTAAGGTCCAGGAAAACAAGTATCTAGAGTCCAATGCCACCAATATGTCATTAGCAACCCTATCAAAGCTGTTTCAATACTGTGGTTAACTAAACCAAAGCTGCTTGTTGTTGTTGAAGTCCCTTGGGTCAAGCCTTTTTATTTGAGGAGCAGGAGTAATTGAAGCAAATTTTGGCATACAGCCAGGTCTATAAGAAGCACTGAGGATGAAATACATGCTTTGATCGGTGGAGTAGGCATGGGTTTCAAATGGGTTTTAATGGCACACAAGCCTGTGATCAGTATATGCATTACCAAACATGCTGCTTAATTACTATAGAAAAAAAAATAGATTAAGAGATATGAGCTAGCAGTTTGTTATCTGAGTGAAACAAGCATACAGGGTCGTTACAACGGTAATGATGAAATGTAATTTCAATTGTTACATGTTAGTCCAATTGCAGAAGCTGTATTGGTTTTAGAAAACGTAGAGGATGTGTTTAATCTAAAGCCTTACTTCTTCAAATGCTGATCAGTAGTGATTAGATGTTGTTGAATACTGTTTGATATGATATAATTTGTGTAATAAATATTACTCTACTAGTATATCTTATGTAATAAAACAGAAATGTGACTTTCTTTATTGGAAGGTAAATATGAGTGTGCTGTTTCTGCAGTGAAACTGTATTACAGAAATATCCTAATTCTGAAATCAGCTTTAGTTGGGATTGCATTTGGGACAGCATTGCAGAATTCAATTTCCTAGATCACATTATTCTAACACCAGATAAGAAGTGAATACTGCATAGGTGTCCTAAACACAAATTTCTATATATTACCCTAATTTTAAGGTAACCCCAACATTGACCTACCTTCTTAGACCTACCATGTTTATAAGCATGCTTGTCCACTGTCAGCAATCCTGCTGAAACAAAAATGTAAATTATGGTAACTCATAACTACCTAACTACTAACTATGGTGTGTACAGCATGAAACATAGACTAAATGTAGTTTGATCTTGAGATATGGAAACAATCTGGAGAGAAGCAGCATCCTTGTAAAACAGTGGAATTAATACAATATTAATCAAGGTTACTAAAACACCTATTTATTTTTATATATTATTTTGTGTGTGTTCACTAATGTTGTGTGATGAGTGTTGTGTGACGTAAATGAACTGATCTCAGATTACCTTAGATAAGTAAATAAGCAAAAACAGTTATTACCAGCATTGTTAACCAGCCCGTAAATGAAACTGACCTGTCATCATACAGTATTTTGCAGACACATTTTCTTTTTAACAAAAGTTCAAAAGAAACTCATTTTTGCATTTACAGGACACAATATATACATACTGTAGCATGTATCTTCACATTGTTTGCATATAGTTATTAAACATTTTAATAAAACAATATTTCATTAACATGCATCCATTAAAAAGATGATATTCAGAGGTTACAAATGGTGTGATTATGATACAATTTACATATGCTCATAAGTCTTTCACGGCACACTTCAGCTTTGGTTAGAAATATAGCATATTTAGTTTAATATTATATCAAATGTATGTTGCATTTCAAGTTGCTCAAATATATTTAAACTGTTATTCCACATATTTATTGTTAACTAAAGTTTCTCACATATCAGAATATCATCTGCCTCCACTCTCTGGTTCTCAGCGTGGGATCACACACATACAGTAAGGCATGGGGGTGTAAGTGAAGCCCAGTTGGCCCTTTAGGCTCAGCTCCTCTCCAGGGCCCGGGGAGAAAGTGAAGCGCTGCATTAGAAAGGTGATAAACAAGAAGAGCTCCATACGTGCCAGGGGCTCACCTAGACACACCCTCTTTCCTGCAGAACAGGAATATCAGTGCATCAGGACAACATGCATGGAATGATATGATTATGCGAGTAACCCATAATTAAACATACACTATATGTCCGAAAAACAAACACCCCTTTATGTAATGAGCTCAGCAACTTGAATGTAAACCATTTTATGACGAATGAAACCAATTGCACATCAATAATCCTCTATAAATGCAAAGAAAAGCATTTTAATCAGAATAGAGCAGCTACACCTGAGCCTAGGGTCACTATGCCCAATGCCAAGTGTGAAGGTATAAAGCCACCTTGGAGTGGGAGTGGCATCTGTGATCAAGAGCTAATAATCCAACATCAGTATCTGACCTCACTACGGTTAAAAGCAATGTTTCAATGTTACAGTACTGCTGCAAAGAAGGACAAATTCATTTTTCAAACCCTTGATGTCAAAAGAAACTTTGGATCAGGACATATATGTAAACATTTGGAAATTTGGTATAGTGAAACAAATGTAGCTAGGTATAGAAAGAATGTTTAATATTGTCAGTTTTTAGTCTTGGCTCAGCTAACCAATAGCTGAGCTCTAATCAGCACCAAACAGGAAGTAATGAATCACTTTTTTCAGAACAAACGACTGCACACACAAAGGTAGCTGTGGCCAATATTGCTTCTGTTTTTGCTCTATTGTTCAACAGTTTCTCTTCTTGCAAATCTTCAGTAGAAGCATGATGGGAAATGGTGTAAAAAAAAAACAACATTTGTAGTCTTGCAAATAGACACCCTGAAAGATTGTCAGTCTTTGCAAAGTCATATTTTGTAATTAAAATCGTAATGACAAATTGTCTTTAGATGTGTCAGAACAGACAGCCATTCTTGTAAAAGTCCTTTTGTGTCTTCAAAAAAAAAACAAAAACTACAAAACATTTTTAAAGGGAACTCTTAAGACTTGTATGCCTTATAATCTGACAAAACAGCAAATAACCCTTTATAGACCTTCAATTTCATATGAGTTATGTACATCATACCATGGCCCAACATTCTCTTTCAAGTAGGAGATCTATTAGTCTATTTGTTTCACCTGCTGAAAAAGGCATGAAGGCGTCTCTCTTGCAGAATTGCCCTTGTTCATCAAGGAAGTGTCCTGGGTTGAAGGTGTCTGGTGTTTCCCACTCATTTTTGTCATTGAGCACAGATGACAGGTTTGTAGTCATAGATGTGCCCTAATGATGAGAGACAGTTTCGGTCAGTTTCGGTCAAAGTATTGCTGCCTGATTTTTATTGACATTTGTCTAAAATTAAACAAACTTCTCTCTGAAAAAGCATCATTGATCAAAGTCAAACCTTTGGTATGAAGTATCCTCCCAGTGTCATGTCTTTACAGGCTCTTTTGGGAAAACCCAAGGGCAGAATGTTGCCCTTCCTCTGTATCTCATGGATGACCGCTTCAGTGTAGGGCATGTTGGGTCTGTCAGCCAAGTTGGGTTGGCGTGACTGTCCAATCACAGAGTCAATCTCTGCCTGCACCTTTTCTGAACAGATACCAATCCTCATTTTACCCTCTTAAAAATGTCAATCAGGTTCTTTGGATCAAAGTCAAATAAGAACCACTTTTGATTCCCTATAAAACAATTCAATAGATAGTTGTCTAAATCTGTGTTTCTCAACAGTAAAAGGGCCTGTTAATGAGCTGATAAGTTGATTCAGGTGTGTTTGGAACAGATCCGGATTAGAGTTGAGAAACACAGCTCTAATGTTCTGTGTGAATAAATCTCACTATGCAGTGGTTAAATATACAATGTAAAGGTTCCTTTTAATAGAAAGGGTTAATAAAACCATATGTCCAAAAGAAAAAAAACATTTAGAAACTTCAAAGTGTCTAGGATATGTTAAGAAATTTAAATCAGCGACTTAAACATGCAAATAAAATGCTTCAATCATCTGGTTCCTATAACAACCACTGTAAATGGTTGAAAAAAAGTCAGACTCTATAATTTTCTAGAACTGAGCATTTTTCACCAAAACTTTACATGAAAATGTTTATGTTAATGATTAAGCTGTGTATAATTATTGTAAATTTGATGACATTCCTCTTTAAAAGAGAACAAGTCCTTTGTTTGGTGTTTTGTAGTGGACATGGAGGGAACACCTCCTTTCCTGTGAAACAATAGGGTTTTATAATCTAGCCAGACTGTCCACCATGCTGCAAAGTCCTAATGCTTAATTTGTCTACTCATCTAAGGATTAAAGGAAGAAAATATCAGGAAGGAAGTGGGGCCAGATTAAGTATGTGTGAAGAATAAGTATGTGAACCCTTTGTTATTAATTAAATTTTCTTATTTCTGCATAAATTGATCATTAAATGTGTTCTGATCTTCATCTAAGTCACCACAATAGACAAAAAACAGCTTTAACTAATACTGCACAAAGAATGATGTTTTTTATTGAACATAATATGTAAAGATTCACAGTGCAGGGTGGAAAAAGTATGTGAACCTAAGGATTCCTAAAAGGCAGCTTTTACGAACACACTCAATCTCATAACATTGACTAGACTACAGGTTGACTCCTGGCTCCAATTAGCTTTTGGAGAAGTCATTAGTCTAGAGGTTCACATACGTTTTCCACCCTACACTGTGACTGTTTGCATGTTGTGTTCAATAAAAACATGAAACCATATATATTTTTTGTGCTGTTTTAGTCTATTGTTGTGACCTAGATGAAGATCAGAACACATTTAATTTCATGCACACATTCCATAATGTTATTCTTTTCATGTAAGCAGTCCAAGTATTTTACCATTAGTTGTACAATGTCTGACAAATACACTTTGAACTTGAACCTGTGTAGCATGATTCAGATGTAAATCACTCTGGATAAGAGTGTCAGCCAAATGCCATAAATAAAAATGTAAACCTTTAAACCATAATTATCAGTGAGTTCTAAGTTCACAAGGATTAGAAGACAAAAAACTTCATTTGCATATTATGGGGTTCCTGATACTCACTCTGTATCTCTGGAAATCCCATCAGGAAAAGCAGAGCCCAGCGCAGTGTAGTGGCCAAAGTTTCTGTCCCAGCCTCAAACATATCCATCGTGGCACAAGCTAATGTGTCCAGGTCAAAGCCAGCTTCAGGGTCACTCTTTTTCTATAGATTTTAAACACAGAACACAGAAGCGTTTCATGTTGTATATGGCTATGTTCCAGTCTTTTACAAAAACTGAAGATCCACTGAATTGAAATTACCAGTTGCACATCTTACACAGACCTTCTCCATCTCTACCAGGTAAGCATCTATGTAGTCCCGCAGGTCTGATGGATCCAAATTCTCCTTATGCTTTCTGATCTCATCTTTCACAAAGTCGAGGATCGCAAAATAGTCTGCGAACATCTTCTGGTGTGGCCCATGGAGGTAATCAAAGAGGAAAGGGAAGATATTGTACAGCTGCCGGAAAAAAAATGTAGTAAAAAACACTGTAACACTGTAGGGCACAATTCATAGGGATACTTGACACCTTCACACATGGACAAAATTGTTGGTAACCCTCAGTTAATGAAGGAAAAACCCACAATATAACAAAAATAACTTGAATCTGACAAAAGTAATAACAAATAAAAATTCTATGAAAATGAACAAATGAAACCATGCTTCAACAGAATTATTTAAAAAAATTAACTCATAAAACAAGCCTGGATAAAAATGATGGTACCCCTGAATAATGTGACCAAAGGGACATGTTAATTCAAGGTTAGTCCACTAATTAGCTTCACAGGTGTCTACAATCTTGTAATTAGTCAGTGGACCTATATATAGGGCTACATTTAGTCACTGTGCTGTTTGGTGACATGGTGTGTACCACACTTAACATGGACCAGAGAAAGCGAAGGAAAGAGTTGTCTCAGGAGATTAGAAAGAAAATTATTTACAAGCATGTTAAAGGTAAATGTTATAAGACCATCCCCAAGCAGCTTGATGTTCCTGTGACAGTTGCACATATTATTCAGAAATTTAAGATCCATGGGACTGTAGCCAACCTTACTTGACGTGGCCGCAGAAGGAAAATTGATGACAAATCAAAGAGACGGATAATACAAATGGTAACAAAAGAGCCCAGAAAAACTTCTAAAGAGATTAAAGGTGAACTTCAAGGTCAAGGAACATCAGTGTCAGATTGCATCATTCGTCGTTGTTTGATGGGAGACAACCAAGGAGGACACCATTGTTGAAAACAAATCATAAAAAAGACTGAAATTTGTCAAACTACTTGTTGAGAAGCCCCAAAGCTTCTGGGAGAATGTCCTATGGACAGATGGAACTTTTTGCCAAGGCACATCAGCTCTATGTTCACAGATGTAAAAATGAAGCATATCAAGAAAAGAACACTGTCCCTACTGTGAAACATGGAGGAGGCTCTGTTATGTTCTAGGGCTGCTTTGCTGCATCTGGCACAAGGTGTCTTGAATCAGTGCAGGGTACAATGAAATCTCAAGACTATTCTAGAGAAAAATGTGCTGCCTAGTGTCAGAAAGCTTGGTCTCAGTTGCAGGTCATGGGTCTTGCAACAGGATAATGACCCAAAACAGCTAAAACACACAATAATGGCTAAGAGGAAAACATTGGACTATTCTGAAATGGCCTTCTAGTCTTATTCACAGTTACAGGAATCATTTGATTGCAGTGATTGCTTCAAAAGGTTGTGCAACAAAATATTAAGTTAAGGGTACCATCATTTTTGTCCAGGTTTTATGAGTTTATTTTTTTAAATAATTCTGTTGAAGCATGGTTCAAAATCAATGTCGGATTTTCATTTGTTCATTTTCATAGAATTTATTATGTTTGTCAGATTAAAGTTATTTCTGTGACCATTCTGGGTTTTTCTTTCATTAACCGAGGGGTACCAACAATTTTGTCCACATGTGTACATTATCCTTTCATTAAACTGACATAAACCTACACAGTCATAAATGGTTATTTCCAATCTGAAGTTATTGTAGGTGTGCCCACGGCTCACCCTGCCTCTTCACTGCCACATCCTTTAAATATTGTTCCAATAATGTAAAAAATACATTTTTGTTATTTTTTAATAATTCCAATAATTTAAGTCTGGGAATTGTTCTTAATTGTAAGGGGTCAGTCAGTGCTGCTGCCTACCAGCAGAAGGTAACAGCAACAAGGCACTGTTACCCTAGGAAACTCTAAAACTCCTAGATGCCTCCTTGGCAGCCAGGCTCATACCCCTACCTATAATGGCCATCTATAGTCAGTCCTTGGGTTCTGTACTTATTACTCACCAACCAATCACATTGAGGGTGAGTTCACACAATGGGATTAAATCACTAAATCCAATCCAAGCCCCCCACCTGTAATTAGTGCCAGGGTTCCCTTGTTTAGAACAGCACAACCTTTTGCCTCCCTACAAGGTGTGTGACTGCCATTAACCTCCTCCTGGGCACTACACGGAAATGGTTGTTTGGACTTGTTTGGAATGCAGTCATGGACACCTACTTGATGGAACCATTAGAACTGGGTTCTGTTCACTCATTATCTTCCCATGTGGGGATGAGCTTTTCTTTGTGAGCAAAAAATGGTTAGCCCCATGTGGACTACTGTTGCCTAAATTCTATCACCATCAAAGATGGACACCCCCTCCCACTAATGTATACAGCATTTGAGGCACTACAGCAAGCCCCCATATTTACCAAACTGGACTTGTACAGTGCCTACAATCTGATATGCAAGCAGGGGGATGGATGGAAGACAGCACTCATCACCCCCACTGGGCAATTTTGGGTACTGGGTAATGCCTTTTGGGCTCATGAACACACCAGTGGTTATTCAGCGCTTCATAAATGAAGTACTTAGGAAGGCCCTGGTTCACTTTGTAGAACCACCTGTTTATCAGTTTTATGCCTCAACTGTGCAATTTCTGGATTTCTGGTGTACATGCTGCTACATGCATGCTACATATGGACCCAGTCAGGATAAGGCCAACAGCATTTGAGGCATTTAAGAGAGCTCAAGTCATGGTAAACAACCCCCAGTACTTCAGTTCTGGTCTGGAGAAACCTTTTGTCACTGAGGTAGATGCCTTGGATGTTGGCATGGGGGCTGTCCTTTCCCAATGCCTAGCTTCAGCCAAGAAGCTCCACCCTGTGCATTTTACTCACACTGGCTAACTCAGATGCTCTGTCCAGGCAGTGGGCATCCCTGGGACTTTATTCCTGCTCCTCGTATTCTGGCTCCACTTCAACAGATATTGGAGACTGCCATCTGGGAGGCTCTCCAACAAAAACAGATCACGGCAGGATGTGTATTCCCATGGCTTTTAGGGGGTGGGTCATGTCATGGGGACATGCCTATCCATTTTCAGGCCATCTAGGGGTGACCCAGGCCCTCTCCTCCATCCATTGCCTATACTTCGGGTCCATGGTCCCATGTCTCCCAGGTCTTCATTACCATCTTACCACCTTCCAAAGGTAATATGGTAATCCTGGTCCTTGTTGACCATTTCTCCAAGGCATGCAAGTTTATGACACTGTCAAAGCTTCCATCTGCCAAGGAGACAGTGGAACTCTTGTTGCAACATGTTGTCAGGGTACATGGGATGCCAAGCAATCTGGTGTCTGACCAGGGACCCAGAAGGGACAGGTTTGCGGGTTGCAATGCAGAAGGCAAACATAAAAATGTTTTGAAAAGCTTATGTGGGTGCTGTGTAGCTGTATGAATTGAGCAACTGTGTGTGAATTGTGTACCAAAAAACCTGTCTGCATTACTTACATTAGCCTGAGAAGAGCCTGCCAGTGAGACAGCTTCAACAAGCAAGCGCTGGATATTGAGGAAGCGTTCATCATGGTAGTCAAAGCGATGCCCAAACACTAGAGCAGAGATGATGTTTGATACAGCAGTGTTGAGGTAGAACTGGGGGTTGAAAGGACCTTTATGTTGAAGAGTGAAAACACATCATCAGTTACAGAACCTTGTTCAACCAGCACTGCTTTAACTGATAGAGCTTATTCTGATCACTCACCCTTTTCTTCTTTAAAAGCTTCACACAGGAAGACACTCTCCTGTTGGATGCTCAGCTCAAGGGTTTTCTTTGCCTCACCAAAGTAGCGCAGGTGAGTGATGACAAACTTTCTCTGCATCTTCCACATATACCCATTACTCAGAGACACACCTTTTCAGCACAGCAGAGGAAGTGCAACCCAATATAAATATGGACACTAACTACAGGTTCTATTACTAGAAGACTATAGTAATGTAGGTATATAGTAATATACCTACATAATCCTAATGCACTAATTTATTCCATTGTTAAAAGAAGATAAAGAATAGTTACAGATCCAGTAACAGCGATGACAAAGAACCACCACTTTTTGTTCCATCAAGAATCATTTTGTAAAAGAAATGTGAAGAACATTTTAAAGGCTTAAAAAACCTCCACATAATGTAAAGGTTCTTCACAAATTGTTTCTTCTGTGGCATTGCTTAAAAATCCTTTCTAGCATCTTAATATATCTTTAATTTTAAGATTGCATTATTTAAAATTCCAAGATGCTTTTGGGAGACCTAGCTAAGGATGTCAATCCCAGTACTCCACTCCAGGCAACGGTTGTTTTTTTTGATGATTTATAACCTGAAAAATGTCTCTTAGGCAGAAGCTGGTAAATGTTGTTTGCACTTACCACGCCCTTTATAGATTTTGTCAAACAAGGGGATAACAGGGCGCTCAACAAAGCTGTCCAACTGAGTGACAAGAGCCTCCTTCATCATTTTGTATCCACAAATGAACACAGTTTTGTTACTGCCCCATCTCACACTGAACACATCCCCATACTGTTTGTGGAGCTGAAACACAATAGAAATGACTGTAAAAGAGCTGTGTTTGACTTTTAAACAGTAGCAGCCCAGAGGAAGGAAAAATAAAAAGAAGATCTTATCACTGTAGTTTGTCAATAATGGGATCAGATGGAATAATAAACTTTAGCATCAAGTCACCTGCTACCCGAAAAATGAAAGATCAACATTTAAACAATAAAACCTTCCTCTGGGAGGGGGTTATGGTAATTACAGTAAAACATTATATAATTCATTGGAATGAAACTAGATATTAAAATGCAAACACACAAGGCTAGGCATGATTTAAATAATACCAGTGCTCAAAATAAAAAAATCTTATATATATGTTGTATATGTTTCGCTCACCTTGTCTATGGATTTGTAGTCAACTCCAGTTAAGATATTTCCTACGAAAGGTGGGCGCCAGGGACCTGGTGGGAAATTTGGCGGATTCTTATTCCTGATGATATCAACTAGCAGAAGGAAAAGAAAAAAGAAGATCAGCCAGCGCTTCAAATCAAAGTATTCCAACAAGTTGTGCAAGACCATGGCTGGAGTTTGGGACGATCCTGGTGGTCAGAATGTGTGCTGTGCCTGGTGTGTGTGTTTGTGTGTGTGCTTACATAAGTATCTGAGTGAGCTATAGACTTCGGATTCCTTGTGTAACATACTCGCTTGCTTTGTTTTTCTCAAAGTCATTTTGTCATTTCCATCTATTTTAGCACATGATATGAATTATGAAAACTAATAGTTTTTTTTCAAAGAGCACAGACAACTTTTCTTTGTAAAAAGTGTTTAAGAAGTTAAACAGAAGTCAATTAAAAAGTCACTAGATAGAATGTAGCTCAGGGTTATTGACTGGTTGCTGGTGCTAGTGCAGCATTGTGAGATTAGCTTTTTACAGATTTTTTGCAGCTGATTGTTAATTGAAATTGAATTGAAGCCATTTACTACTGTATGACTGCAGGTCAAACTCCTATATGTGCACTTTCTTTCCTCACTCGCCTGAGTTAAAAGGTTGAATAAACATCAACTTTGTAGTTTTTACATGTAGTTACTGATAGAAATGACCTAACATTAAAGTTGTAGAAATATGTAAAAAAAAGTGAACCATTGTTTTCAGTAATTTGAATGACCACCTTGAGTAGCAATAACTTTAACCAAATGGTTCCAGTAACTGAAGATCAATCCTGCACAACCAGCGGGAGGTATTTTGGCCCATTCCTCATAACAATACTGTTTAAACACAGTATGGGTCTATTTCTATTGGCCAAATGTTCACTGACAGCAAAACAAACCCTCATACAATATATGTTCAAATGTTTGTTGACACCCCTTTTAATTAATGCATTCAGATAATTTAACTACCATTGCTGACACAGATGTGCAAATGCACACACCGTTTGTCTAATCTCTGTAGAGAAGTATTGTCAATAGAATAAGACTGTCTGAAGCAGAGAGCAATGCTCAGCTAGAGAACATGTTTCCACCTTTAAGATATGCATTGATTAAGCTAGATGTTTCTGTAGTAGAAGCCTGGCCACAGCAACCATAAACAAAGCTGTTATTACACACTGCATAATTTACACACTACCGGCAATTATTTATTATTCTCTGTCTGTACTGTGTTGTGTTGTCTGTCCGCACTTGTTCGTGTTGCACTTGTGTTCTGTATGCACTGTCTATGTTGCACCATGGTTCTGGAGGAACGTTGTTTCGTTTCACTGTGTTCTCTGTATGTAGTTGAAATGACAATAAAACCCACTTGACTTGACTTGACTTGACTGTTAAGCAAACAGACTAAATACCAAGAAAATCATCTTCAAATGTGATCCATCCATCTTTACGACTAATTCAAGTTATTAGTGGAAGGACAGTGTTACTTTCTTCTTCATTATTTTATACATTAATGACAGTGGTGGTGTTTGAGCAATTGAAATTCTAAAGGCCAACCAAGGCCGCTCCGGGTCCGATAAATGATGCTTTTGTGTTATTGTTTATCAATGAAGGAAAGGACATGCACAAGGTAATGCACAATTACAAGCTTTATGGACATCATAGGGTTTTAAAGAATTGCTTACACAAGTCTAATGCAATTTGGAAACAAGACCTGCAATTTAATGAGGTCAAAACATTTTTTGTCAGCAATGAGCAAAAAATGTTGTTTAGACCTTACTGACTGGGATCATGAAAATATGGCCCAAAAGATGTGTTTGTGGTGGAAAAGATTCTATTTATTAAAGAATTTACTGTAGAACTGCAGCATACAAAGTAAAGAATATGTGAAATATGAAAACTTGAAAGACTTTTAGTTGCTACAATTTAGCTGCAGTAATTCTTGTAAAAGGGGCTGTTACTGAGTACTGACCATGCAGGGTTTCCAAATCAGGTCATCTTAGCTATCCGTCTACGAACCTGTCTGCACATGTTATGTACATTTGGACTGGAGTTGAGTAAAGGGGTTATGTAAATCCCTCTGGAGTCCTAAAAAGAAAAATGGATTCCCCTTCCACTGCATTCTGCCATTAATTATACTTCCACACAATAGATAACAAACACCATAACATGCACAGTTGTACTGTGCATTATTTCACAACTATCATGGCCATTGGACAATTACACACATTGAACCCTGACACCAGCCCAAAATAAAAGTATAAATAACAATCTTACACTGTAAAAATTTACATCACTAAACATACAATATTAAATAGTACAAAATATTAAATGGTAGGATGTAGTTTATGTCAAAAATGAATAAAAGATAGAATTTCATCCTCAAGCAGTTCAACTACTAACTATTCTCAAGGGGTTAACAAATGAAAAGAATGTTTGTGAGGCCCTTCCCTTTTTCTTCTGTTCAGGAGTGGTTTACATAATTGTCTCCACTCCAGTCCAGGCACAAACTTTCACAGAATACTGCTCCAGTCCAGGCACAGACTTTTAAACAACCTTTCACTTGCAGAAAAACACACGCATACTGATGCTGCTCAGTTCTAGAGTCAAGCCAGCCATGATCTTCCACTGTTTAGTACTACCAGCTATTTATTTATTTTTGTTGCTCATTGCAGGAATAAAAAACTAAAAACAACCCAGCTTTCCCCAGGACCCTGGCCTCTGCCCTTTCTGGGAAATATCTTTATTTGGATTGACTTCTAACAACAAGAAACATTTAACATTCATTTTTAGTATTTTAATTCCCCATATGTGTGCAGGAGTGTATTTGGCTTTCTCAAAAAAGTTTTTGGATGAATTTGTCCAGGGTTTTGAGCAAACCTTTTTAAAATTATAGCTGCAATAAACCGTTCAAATAAGATTAATACAAATTTAAATGACTACTACAGTCTTAAAACTATTAAACCCCTTCATTAGAAGCAATGTTAGTATTTATGATAGCAGCTTTTGGTTCTGACAGCATTCCTAAAGAATCTTAACTCATTCCTCATGGCCAATAGCCTCCAGTTTGCTTTTGCAACCGCCTTCTTCAAATCCCTCCAAAGTTTTCCTATAGTGTTCAAAGCAGGTGACTGTGATGGCCACTCCAGAATTGTCCAGGACTTCTTCTAACATCTTCTGAACTTTGAGGTATGCTAGGGATCATTGTCCTTTTGGAAGGTCACATAACGCCCAAGCTTCAGCTTCCTCACAGAATACCTGATGTTTTTTTATAGGATTCCCTGATACTTGATTGAATCCATATTCCCATCCATCCTGCAGGTTTCCAGTGCCAGAGGAAGCAAAACAGCCCTAGATCATCACAGAGCCACCGTCATGCTTCACTATAGGCAGGGTGTTCTTTTCAGCATATGCTTATTTTATTTGACAAAAATGGATCTTCCTTGCTTATCTTATTTCATATATTCTACCTTATATTCTATTCTATTGTTTCATGTGGGTAAACAGTTATCAAAGCATTTTACTGCTAGTTGTACTGTGTAAACCTATGTACAAATAATCTTAGGACTTAAACTTGAACTTGAACTCCATAGGCCTGAAAATTCATCACTCCACACATCACTCCACACAACAGAATCCCAAAAAACTTCTGTTGCCTACTTATCTGGTTCCAAGTAGATTGAAGTTAAGTTTTCTAGTGCTTTTAAGGCGATAGAGATTTACTAACATGGAGACCTTCAGCAGCTCCTTACTGTGCAAACTGAAACCTGAGGTTATTGGCCACCTGCCTCTTTTAAAATCTGGTGGCAGCCAATGATAACTTCCTCTTTCTGCCACATCCAGGTAGTGTAGCCAGTATCATTGTATTATTTTTATTATTCCAAGTGTAGTATTAAATTTGCTGATACTGGCTGCCAACATGTAAATAAGGGTATTTCTGGCACTTTTCCACTTTAAGCACTGTCTATCAGCAGTGTAGAGTTTCACACTTCCATGCTAGATTGCAGAACTTGCTCGTCTTGCTCGTTCTGGTAGCCAGTCTACTCATTTTTATTTTCCACATGCTTTTTATGCTTTCATAAAATACCTTAACGTAGAGTTCAGTGTTTTCAACATTTCAGAAACAGATTGCATATTTATTAACTAAATTTGTAAATGGTTTCTGATCATCACACAAAACATAGCATAAGACAATATGAATTCAAGAAACATTTTTTATTACAATTTTTAAATGATCATTTCATTTATTGAAGATAAAAAACTTTGGAATTATTTTAGCGACTTCCATTATGCAAAACCCAAACCTTACAAAAGTCCTAATCCTAACCTTAATCTCAACTCAAAGCCTAATCCATTAAAGCTCCAGTTCCAGACTAGTGTCAGCAGCAGGTCTATAACAGTTGGTTGAGGATGGTTGAGATGTGTCAATTGTGGCTGAGGATGCCATTAACAAGACCCCTGATTCATCATATTGTAATGTATCAGCCATCCAGGCATTTACATCCTACAGGAATTCAACTAAGACAGGTCAAAGGTATGTGTATATGTACAGTTTTTTGGATTGTCCAGGGATAATATATGGATAATAAAAAAACTTCTCCATTGTCTGCAGCATTACTTATTACAGAGTTCCAAAATGCCTGTGAAATTGGGACCTTCATAAAATAGTTTTCTGTGGCATACAATCTTAAGATCGCTATGTGGAATGCCAAACATACTCATCCCATCATCATTCATACCAGCCTATCTGATGTTCTTTAGGGATGTGAGCAAGCACGGTTCACTGTCCAGTAAAATCATGCAGGGTCAAAAAAAAAAAAACTGAGACATGAAAATGTTTATTGTGATATATCATGAAATCAGTAGTTCATTTTGAATCCTTATTTCTTTTAAGGCTGATCAATAGTGATTAGATATGGTGAACACTGTGATTGAATACTGTTGCATAATTCTTGTAGTAAAACTACAAAGCATGCATTAGCTCCTAGAAATGACTGTTCAGGGACTTATAAAATGTATGTTTTATGACTTACATAATATATTCAGAAATGTGTGTTTCCATAATCTTAGAAGGCAGTATGGGTGTGATGCCCCTGCAGTTAGTTAATTGTATTACAGAAATATCCTAATTTTAAACTCAACGATTTAGTTACCATGACTTGTTCAGTTAGGACTGAATTTAGGCTAGTAGCTATTGCAGGATTACATTTTCCAGATGTATCAAATTAGGATGGTTAGGATGTTGTTGCCAGGGGAGGAGGGGTTTCAAGTAAGCCTAAGTTGTGGAACCATAGTAATGTGAAATGAGTGAGGGTGTGAGGAACTTGCAACTACATTAGTACATACAGTGCATCCGGAAAGTATTCACAGCGCTTCACTTTTTCCACATTTTGTTAGGTTACAGCCTTATTCCAAATTGTATTAAATTAATCTCTTTCCTCAAAATTCTACACAAAATACCCCATTATGACCATGTGAAAAAAGTTTTCTTGAGAGTTCTGAAAATTTATTAAAAATAAAAAACTAAGAAATCACATTTACGTAAGTATTCACAGCCTTCGTCATGAAGCTCAAAATTGAGCTCAGGTGCATCCTGTTTCCACTGATCATCCTTGAGATGTTTCTACAGCTTAAATGGAGTCCCCCTGTGGTAAATCCAGTTGATTGGACATGATTTGGAAAGGCACACACCTGTCTATATAAGGTCCCACAGTTGACTGCATGTCAGAGCGCAAACACCAAGCATGAAGTCAAAGGAATTGTCTGTAGACCTCCGAGACAAAATAGTCTCGAGGCACAAATCTGGGGAAGGATACAGAAAGATTTCTGCTGCTTTGAAGGTCCCAATGAGCACAGTGGCCTCCATCATCCGTAAATGGAAGAAGTTTGGAACCACCAGGACTCTTCCTAGAGCTGGCCGGCCATCTAAATTGAGCGATCGGGGGAGAAGGGCCTTGGTCAGGGAGGTGACCAAGAACCCGATGGTCACTCTGTCAGAGCTCCAGCGTTCCTCCGTGGAGAGAGGAGAACCTTGCAGAAGGACAACCATCTCTGCAGCAATCCACCAATCAGGCCTGTATGGCAGAGTGGCCAGGCGAAAGCCACTCCTTAGTAAAAGGCACAAGGCAGCCCGTCTGGAATTTGCCAAAAGGCACCTGAAGGACTCTCAGACCATGAGAAACAAAATTCTCTGGTCTGATGAGACAAAGATTGAACTCTTTGGTGTGAATGCCAGGCGTCATGTTTGGAGGAAACCAGGCACTGCTCATCACGAGGCCAATACCATCCCTACAGTCAAGCATGGTGGTGGCAGCATCATGCTATGGGGATGTTTTTCAGCAGCAGGAACTGCCAGACTAGTCAGGATAGAGGGAAAGATGAATGCAGCAATGTACAGAGACATCCTGGATGAAAACCTACTCCATAGCGCTCTTGACCTCAGACTGGGGCGACGGTTCATTTTTGAGCAGGACAACGATCCGAAGCACACAGCCAAGATCTCAAAGGAGTGGCTTCAGGACCACTCTGTGAATGTCCTGGAGTGGGCCAGCCAGAGCCCAGACTTGAATCCGATTGAACATCTCTGGAGAGATCTGAAAATGGCTGTGCACAGACGTCTCCCATCCAACCTGATGGAGCTTCAGAGGTACTGCAAAGAAGAATGGGCAAAACTGCCTAAAGAGAGGTGTGCCAAGCTTGTGGCATCATATTCAAAAAGACTTGAGGCTGTAGTTGCTGCCAAGGGTGGTTCTACAAAGTATTAAGCAAAGGCTGTGAATACTTATGTAAATATGATTTCTTTGTTTTTTAATTTTAATAAATTTTCAGAACTCTCAAGAAAACTTTTTTCACATGGTCATAATGGGGTATTTTGTGTAGAATTTTGAGGAAAGAGATTAATTTAATACAATTTGGAATAAGGCTGTAACCTAACAAAATGTGGAAAAAGTGAAGCGCTGTGAATACTTTCCGGATGCACTGTAGAACATATACTCATTTTCCAAGACCAGTAAATAAACTTAGGAGCCTATAAGGCCAAATCATCTCCTTTCAGATGACATGAAGCATGATGCCAGTAAAAGTACAAAATCAGCACATAAACATAATCAATATTGAAAGCCAAGCAAAAATAAAACAAGCACAACAGGAATAAATACACTCAATACAAAGTCAAGACACACGTGAAGGAAACATTGAAGGGATGTGATTACGAACTACACACAGGTGTGACAGGAAGGTGGAACAATGGACAAAACAGTAGCAGGACAAATGGGGGTAAGAAAACAGTAAAAAAGGATACTTACAAAATATTACATGAGAATGCATTTGTGAATGCAATGATGTTAAAACATTAGTTAAGTTTTTTGCATTTCAAATATATATTCAATCTGATATAAGTCTAATAATTCTAGGTCTTTTAGAATATTAGCATATTTATTGTTAACTAATGTTTGCCTGTACCACATTCTCAAATTTCAGAGTATCATCTCCCTCCATCCTCCGGTTTTCAGCGTGGAATCACACACATACGATAAGGTATGGGTGTGTGTGTGAAGCCCAGTTGGCCCTTCAGGCTCAGCTCCTCTCCAGGGCCCGGGGAGAAAGTGAAGCGCTGCAGCAGGAAGGTCATGAACAAGAAGAGCTCCTTACGTGCCAGGGTCTCTCCTAGACACACCCTTTTTCCTGCAGAACAGGAATATCAGTGCATCAGGACAACATGCATGGCATTGTAAGATGATTATGCGAACCACCCACAATTACACATACACTATATGTCTAAAACAAACACTCCGTCTTCAGCTACTTTATTATAAACCCATTACTGAATCACACACAAAGCTTCTATAATCTCACTGTAAACAGAACGGGACGCTCTGGAGCCCAGGGTCATTGTGGCCAATGTCAAGAATCATCTTGGTCTGTATTTTAGAGTGATGGGGCTTCTTTTAAAACATTTGGGGTGAGTTGGTATAGCACTGTGATCCAAAACTAATCATTTAACCTTAGTACCTGACCTCACTAATGTTCTTGTGTATGCACTCAAATCGTCAAAGCGAGGTTCCATCTTGAAAAAAAAGCCTTCAGAAAGAGGGGAGGATAAACTATCTACTTCATATCAGCAGGTATCTAGAAACATAAAGTATGTTTAGTGTAACTAAGTGTTAAAACCTTACTTTTTTAAATGGAAGACAAACATGTATGCAGAGGATAATACAGTATAAATATTGTTAATTGTCTGCTAACATTTTTCAAAAGATTTACAAGCACCAACTCCAAGGCCCTATGCATTGTAAAATAGAATGGAAAAGATATGTAGTATATATATACATTATATACATATATATACATTGGAAAAAAAAAAAAAAAAAAAAAAAAATATATATATATATATATATATATATATATATATATATATATATAGCTTAATAAACATAATTAGCATCTTTTTTACATTATTGATGATAACACAATAAAATATATTTTAAAGGGAACTCTTGTAAAGACCTTACAACTTTTTCTTATTATACAAAACTAGAAAATCCCTGCAGTAGGCCGCAATTCCTGCACTGTAGTGACACAGTGTATATTAGCTATTTACCTCATTGTTATTCATTTATCGGAAAGATAGACAGACAGACAGACAGACAGATAGACAGATAGATAGATAGATAGATAGATAGATAGACAGACAGACAGACAGACAGATAGATAGATAGATAGATAGATAGATAGATAGATAGATAGATAGAAAGTATGATGCTTAATATAAAACAGTAATGGGCATGTACATCATAGTACCCCTTGCATGTCTGAACAGCCCAGGGTTGTCTGAGTCTATTTGTTTCACCTGCTGAAAAAGGCATGGAGGCGTCTCTCTTGCGGAATTGTCCTTGTTTATCAAGGAAGTGTCCTGGGTTGAAGGTGTCTGGTGCCTCCCACTCGTTTTTGTCACTGAGCACAGATGACAGGTTTGTGGTTATAGGTGTGCCCTAATGATGAGAGACAGTTTTATAAAATGTCCTCGACTTGTACAACATGCAATTTAGTGTCATTTATTCTCCTTGAAAAAGCACCATTGGTTAATGTCAAACCTTCGGTATGACGAATCCTCCCAGTGTTGTATCTTTACAGGCTTTTTTGGGAAATCCCAAGGGGAGAATATTGGCCATCCTCTGTGTCTCATGGAGGACCGCTTCAGTGTAAGGCATGTTGGATCTGTCAGCCAGGCTGGGTTGACGCAACTTTCCAATCACACTGTCAATCTCTGCCTGCACCTTTTCTGAATAGATACCAACTCTTATTTTACCCTTGTAAAAATGTCAGTGAAGTTCTTTAAACTGACGAAAGAATAACCACTTTTGATTCCACATAAAAAAAAACTTTCAATGGATATATATATATATACATAATGTTATGAGTAAATATAACTCTCAATGCAGTGATTAAATATACAGTGTAAAGGTTCTATTAAAATGAAAGGCTTATTAGAGCAAACATTTAGAAACTTTTGATTCCGTTGTAAGTTAATGATTCAGCTGTGTAGAATATTTTTACATTTTAATGGAATTCTCCTTCAAAGCAAACCTCATTTACCAGGTCATGTGGTTGATGTAGCATAGTGGATAACAACGCCTCCCTATGGCCGAGTAGGATATGTTCCTGAGCAGCCCACAACGCTACACCAATAAGACATCTAACACTACATTTGTCTACCTGTAACATGATTCAAACGTAAATCACTCTGGGTAAGAGTATCAGCCAAATGCTATGAATCTAAATGTGAAGCTTCAAACCATGACACTAACATCCAGGGGCACTGCCAGGAATTTTGAGGCCCCAATGAAAAGATATTACACTGGGCCCTTAGAATTGTTGTAACCCATTATAGCATCCTTGCTAACACCAATCCTCATAATAATTATTAATGACTTCTAAGTTTGCGTTCATTAGAAAACAGGAAACATAATTCACACATTCAATGGTTCTTGATACTTACTCTGTATCTCTGGAAATTTCATCAGGAAAAGCAGAGCCCAGCGCAGTATAGTGGCTAACGTTTCTGTCCCAGCCTCAAACAGGTCCATTGTGGCACAAGCTAATGTTTCCAGATCAAAGCCAGCTTTAGGGTCGCTCTTTTTCTAAAAGGAGTTAAACACAGAACACAGAAGCGTTGCATGCTGTGTATGGCTGTATTCGAGTCTTTACTAAAAGCTGAAGATCCACTGATCCACTGAATTTGCACATTTTTGCACATCTTACACAGACCTTTTCAATCTCTACCAGGTAAGCATCTATGTAGTCCCGCAGGTCTGATGGATCCAAATTCTCCATGTGCTTTCTGATCTCATCTTTCACAAAGTCAAGGATCGCAAAATAGTCTGCAAACACCTTCTGATGTGGCCCACGGAAATAATCAAAGAGTGAAGGGAAGCTATTGTACAGCTGCCGGAAAAAAACAAAAATCAAGTAGTGAACAATATGGGTAATGGAGGATTAATTCATGTTAATGCCAATTACAGAGAAAAAACACTGTAAGACTGCAGGGCACAATTCCTAAGTCATAAAGGCTTATTTCTATTCTGATGTCATTTCACAGGTTATGATCAACGATCATCACTGTAACATTAAACCCTATATATTTGTAATTTTTCACACACAGTTTACATTGTGTCTATATTTTATAATGAACCAATAGAATTGCTCAAAAATGTGCCAGCTGACAGACCAATCACAGCAGTGATACGGGAACACCTGCCCCCTATATTAACAGGTGCAGCTCCCTAATTCGTCATTCACACTCTCTTCGGTGAAGACCTAGCAGGTGTAAAAGCACGTGTTTAAGCCAACTCACCTCCTGCTATCTCCTATCACTTCTATAATATCCGACCTTGTTGAGGCCTGTAGACGGACAGGTGAAAGGCTCCACATTGCCTAGCCCACTACCAAAGAAAACCCAACAGAAGGCAAAGGTTTTTTTTGACGCATAAAGGCTCCCTGCTCAATTAAAGCAGTCCACCAAGCAGTCTCTCCCTGTGCACATGCATAAAAGAGCTCAAACTAGGGTTGTCACCCATCCTGTAAAATACAGAATCGTCCTTTATTTGGCAATTAAATGTTAAATGATTTGTTTTCCGTATTTCTATGAATGTCCAATACACATAGACACATGTGTCTGCTCTGGCGCTGCTCACAAAACACACACCTTTAAAAAATGTCCACTTCACCCAATACTCCACGTCCTCAAAAGCGAAAATGTGACATGAGTGATACAAAAAATGCAGACATGGCAAGGGCAGATTTTACTGCATTTCTCACTGCAAAAGTCAACATGGATGAACTTCATGATACATGCTCCACAGCAAAACTCATTCTGAAGAAGCTCTAAGGAGACGCTGAAGATGAATGGAAGTCCAAAGGTGTGGCTGCCAGGTAGGTGGCTCTCTTTCAAGTAGATGGGTATCATCATTATCCTGGGTATCATCAGCCTCATCCTGAACATCCCAGCATCTACTGGATAGGAAAGGATATTTTCCAGAATGGCCAACAAATGGAGTGACTGCAGGAAGAGGTGCTCCATGGAGCTTATGAGAAATAAGCTCCTGATCACTCTTTACAACAGCACTTTGAAAGACAGGGAGTTGTGTTCAAGCCTTAAGTATGACTAATTGCTTTCTTGCTCACCACTCAACACTGGCACAAAATAAAACATACCACTGCTGCGAGTGCCCCGCCCCCACAGCAGTCCATGGTCATGGCCGAGAAGAGCCATGGTGGGCTCCCCTTTTTTTCATTTCTGAAAAGTGGCAACCCTAGCTAAAACAATACTGGGACAACCCTTTCTCCCACTGCATTCTGGTGCCAGGTTTTTCCAAACTGCACACTGGCAGCACAGATAAGCTGTGCCTCTCCCAGCCACTGGTAACCCACCATATTCGTCCAGACACCCCCCCCCCCCCCCTCAGAATTCAGAATTCTGAGACAGAATTCACACGCTTCAATTTTCAAGATTTACAATTGTGACTCTCAACGCCTTGTCGCTTCTGCACCTTCCCACCTGAGCCCCTGGAGGAGCTGGGGCCTAGCTGAACCCCAAGCATGCCAGGCTGTGGAGTTTTTTCTGGTACTTCACTGGGGAAAAGCATGCTCCAAGAATGGCAAATTCAGGAGCCGCACCTATTGTATCCCTGCTTTGATTGGTCTGTCAGCTAACTTCCAGCCAAGGTGCCGTAGGTACTTCCATGGTAGCTCACGGGAAGTGGGTAGCTCATGGGAAGTGGCCTCCTTGCGTTTTTTCCTTCTCCTGTTAAGTTGCCATTTTGCCGCTACATAGTTTTTGTCTGCTAGCCAGGATTTGTTTATGTAGGTCTATGCCAGTCATGAAAGACTTATGTGGGTGCCATGCAACCTTATGAATTGCGCATTCTTTTTTCTCCAAAAACCTGTCTGCATTACTAACATTAGCCTGAGAAGAGCCTGCCAGTGAGACAGCTTCAACAAGCAAGCGCTGGATATTGCGAAAGCGTTCATCATGGTAGTCAAAGCGATGCCCAAACATTAGAGCAGAGATGATGTTTGCAACAGCAGTGCTGAGGTAGAACTGAGGGTTGAAAGGACCTTTATGTTGAAGAGTGAAAACACATCACCATCAGTTACAGAACCTTGTTCAACCAGCACTGCTTTAACTGATAGAGCTTATTCTGATCACTCACCCTTTTCTTCTTTAAAAGCTTCACACAGGAAGACACTCTCCTGGTGGATGCTCAGCTCAAGGGTCTTCTTTGCCTCACCAAAATAGCGCAGTTGAGTGATGACAAACTTTCTCTGCATCTTCCAAATGTATCCATTACTCAGAGACACACCTTTTCAGCACAGCAGAGGAAGTGCAACCCAATATAACCATGGAAACTAACTGCAAGGTCTATTACTAGAAGAATTTCAGACAATATATAGGTCATATATGCTACCTATATCTCCTTCCTGGAAAATGTAGAAGTACTATATCCCCCTTTTCAGTAATGTGTAGAACCATTTTTGCCTTGAGTGGATTGTACATTTGCACCAATGCACTAAATGACATTGCGCTAATGCTGGAGAGGTACAGACTGGGACCCAAAAACATTTAAGCGCTAAGATCATCTCTGCTGGTTGAAAAAGTCTTAAGTGCAATGCTGACTGTACACTCTTAAAAATGAAAGATGCAACAGAGGGCACTTTGAGTGATGTCAAACAAGAAACACTTTTGGTTCCTTCAAGAATTATGTTTGTAAAAGAAATGTGAGAAGTTTTTAAAGGCTTCTATAGCATTGCTCCAAAAAGTCTTTATGTGTCTGTATTTTTGAGAGTGTATCTTTGAAGATTCCTCTTTGTGCCAAGATGCTTTTGCATCCTGAACCCAGCTCAGTGTCTCTTAAGCAGAAGCTGGTGAGGGTCATTTGCACTTACCACGTCCCTTGTACACTTTATCAAACAGGGGGATAACCGGACGCTCAGCAAAGCTGTCCAACTGAGTGACGAGAGCCTCCTTCACCATTTTGTATCCACAAATAAACACAGTTTTGCTACTGCCCCATCTCACACTGAAGACATCCCCATACTGTTTGTGAAGCTGAAACACAATAGAAATGACTGTGTTTGAATTGTAAACAGCTTAATCAAAATCTAAACAATATACAGTAAAATCTCAATCACAGAAGTGAAACTACATGTTAAACTGTTCCTAGGCAGTTGAAAATGGACTGTGAATCAATAATATGCAATATGTGTGTGTGTATATATAGGATTCTCTCGCCTTGTCAATGGTTTTGAGGTCAGCTCCAGTGAAGATATTTCCTACGAAAGGTGGGCGCCAGGGACCTGGTGGGAAATTTGGTGGATTCTTATTCCTGATGATATCAACAAGCAGAAGGAACAGAAAAAAGAAGATCAGCCAGCACTTCAAATCAAAGGATTCCAACAAGTTGTGCAAGACCATGGCTGGAGTTTGGGACGATCCTGGTGGTCAGAATGTGTGCTGTGCCTGAGTGTGTGTGTGTGTGTATGTGTGTATGCTTATATAAGTCTCTGAATGAGCCAGTCACATTTAATTTTACGTGTTGCATGCTCGCTTGCTTCTTTTTTTTTTTTTACTTTGAAAAATAGAAAAATGATCCTTCCCAGTCTATTTTAAAAGCTAAATGTTTTTTTTCTCTTCAAAGATGACAGAAAACATTTCCTACATGGGAGAACACAAAGGACCTTCTGGTAATTCTATTTCTTTGGCCTTCATTTATGCCTTATAACAAAATGATTTTCTGAAAAACTCTACAGCACACTTTATTTTAGATTTGGTCAGATGTGATTATTAACCACAGTCCACAGATTTCGACAGGGTTAAAGGCCAGGACAACAAGCAGAAATAGAGCAGGGTATCAGTCCCACGGCTGTGCAGACTGTATGTCACACCACAAACAGACGCTAGATGGCAGCAAAGAGTGGACAGCGATTTGTTGGGTGAGCGTGTTTCTCAACAGGCGTGTCTTGTAGTCTCGCGGGGTCACTGGAAAGGGTCGGGCAATCGGGAGACAGCTTGTGCAGACTTCAGCAGACGGACCCTTAGTTTAATCCAGCATGACGTTCGGTCAGCTCTTATACCTACACGAGTGGCTCGACATCAAGAGTGCTCTGCTGTTCTCGTGTGTGTTTTTGCTCCTCTTGGATTATGTGAGAAATAAAGCACCGAAAAACTTCCCTCCCGGACCGCGGTCTCTGCCGTTTATAGGGAACATTCATATGTTCAGTATGCAGAAGTTTCATATCCAGCTGGAAGAGGTAAGCACATGCGGCACTCTGCGACCAGGATAGCCCTACCGTCAGCTGCGTGCTCTACACACTGCAGCGTCATTTAGCGTGCGAGCTAGACACCCCTCACGTTTAGGGTCAGACAGGTGAGCAGCTATTTGCATATTGGGAAAACAGCTGTGTTGCCTCTGTTCGTGTGGTTTTCAAGTGGGCTCGACTTACTGGGCTCTTGCGTTACCGTCACAAAAAAACAACAATGCCCATGATGCATTGCGCCGCAACTGTTGACAGTCAGACTACAGGGGCGGTAGGGGTATGGATGGTCAGCTGATAACACACAGCTGGCAAGCTGGTCATGCTGGTGGATTAGTTTGGCCAGGTTGGTCATGCTCGTAGAGCAGATTGCCAACAATCTCAAATTTACCCTAAGACTTTATGGTGGTCAAGAGCTGACTGTCAATCAACCTAACCAGCTTGGACTGACCAGAAAGTTTTTTTTTTATTATTTATTTATTTATTTATTTAATTTTTTTTAATGTTATATCTATATTTAATACAAATTCTCAGAGAAAAGAACATCAGCACATCCAAGTTTGGTTTGTCATCAAAAAAAAAACAAAAACATGAAGTGTAATATTATGATTGAATGAATTAATCAGTTTGGGGAACAAAACGGCACCAATAATATTTGCATACCACAATATTCTCATTTCTTTTACCGGGAGCTGGTATTGATTAAGAAATCCTTCATATTATTATACTTGAATAACTGTCATATTTCCAGTATTGCTTCAATAATGCAAAATAATATGTTCATGTTAATATTAATATGTTTAATAAGTAATGAAAACTCATTTGCAGTATGAGATCACCTTGTGGACCGACAATTATGTTTGTTTACTTTTTTTCAAAATGTAATAAACAAAAGACTGTGACCCTGCAGAGCGCAGTAAATAAACACGGTTTTATTGTTTATGTGAATACGTTGTTTTTATTTCGTTGGTGCATAGTTTATAGTTCTGTATCTTTTCAGTGTGCAGAAAAATACGGAAACGTTTTCAACATTCAGATTTTTGGACCAAGGCTTGTTGTGCTGAATGGATATAAGTTGATGAAAAAGGTGTATGTTGACCAAGGAAGTGACTATGCTGATCGCCCAAGTGTCCCCATGCTTCGTGACACTGTTGGTGACCGAGGTAGGACTGTGGAGCTGGGTGAAGTTTTTTCTATTTTGGAACGCTATAAGCAGATTATGTAGCCCACACCTTGCCATCCTGTTTTCCTTTTGGAATGTAGTGTTTGATGAGTCCAGAAATGAGCATAAGGCCTAAAAACCTTTTTTTATTTGACAAACAGGCGTTGTTGCCTCCAATGGATATACATGGAAGCAGCAGAGGAGGTTTGCACTCTCAACTCTTCGGAATTTTGGCTTGGGGAAAAAAAGCCTGGAGCCCTCTATCCATCTTGAATGCCGGTATCTGAATGAAGCCATATCAAATGAACAAGGTAACACCAGTTAGTAGGCTGCTTTCTGACAATTAGTGACAGACATCCAGAATATTACCAACAGAGTCATCTTTGCCATAAGAGGTATATGTTGCTGTTGTAGCATTGCCAGAACTCTTAATAGGTTATTATGGAAAACACTTTGACATTGTAATGAATTTACAACATTAAAGTTGAATACATTATTTTTGCCATGGGAGGTTGCAGTGACTTGCAGGTCGTCTTTTCTGCGTCTGCATTTTCAACTATAAAAAAGGGTAGATTCAACGACAGTCATGTGCGCTATGTCACTGTTAGTTCAGCCGTATGTTCACTGGGGGAGCCATGTTAATGTAAAATCTCAATATATAACAAAAGACAGATTTTTGCACCAATATTGTCCCTAAATTGAATTAGTATCTAGTAGTTACTAGATACTAGTAAATTGATACTCCTGAAATCATGTCCTCTTTATCTCCCCTACATTAGCCCCTTTCGCATGTACATTCATCTGATGCTGGTCAGCCCAAAAGTAGAACTCAAGACGTGTAAAGAAGTCTCTAACAATCCTAAAATGTCCTCAGTAAATGTAAAATTAGCTCCTGCCACAGTAGAAGAACATACATTTACCACAGGAAAGAGACTGCACAAGCTTGATGGTAAAGTTTTCCAGAGAAGACCGAGACCAGGACATCTGGAACAATGTGCTTTGAACAGATGGATTCAAAGTTAAATTATTTGGACACAGTAAGGGAGGACATGCATTTGAGCACAAGAACCTGAATCAGCTGTATCAGCTATGGTTTAGGGCTGCTTTGCTGCAGCAGGGGACACTCCACAATGTACTGGACAGTGGTACACCAGGACTTGTCAGCAACAGCATAACAGTCAGGAGTTGGGCTTGCGTGGACAGTTCAGTACAAGAGCTTAAGGATAATGTTGTAAATAACGAATTGTGCATGGCATTGGAAAAATAAAGGTGCGTTGTGCCCTGTGATTGTTCATCAGTATTCATAAAGATCTTATTTTATTCATATGCGTATTTGCATAATTACTTACAAGTTGGTTGACTGAAATTATTGTATTAATAAGGGAAGGAAAGGCTAGTTTTCCCAGCTAGCAACCTTTCTAGCTTTAATATGCCTAATCAGTGATGTTCCATTTCCAGGCAAGCCGTTTAACCCTCGGTTGCTGCTGAACTGTGCTGTTTCCAACGTGATCTGTGTCCTTGTGTTTGGTGAAAGATTTGAGTACAGTGACAGCGAGTTCCAAACCTTGCTGAAAACGATCAACCAAATTGTGCTCCTTGAAGGTAGCATTCTGGGTCAGGTATGTTGACAACCAAGTCAATAATTTTTGCATTTTTAATATCTGATGACTGTATTGCAAATGCTGGTTTTAGCAAACTGTACGACAGCAATGTGTCAGGGCCTGAATAGTAAAGAGGATGCTTCACAAAAGCAATACTTGTGTTCTTTTAGTTATACAACACATTCCCATGGATCATGCGCAGAATTCCTGGACCTCACCAGGAAATATTCACCTTATGGGACAGAATGGTTAAGTTTTCCAATCATAAAATAGAAGAGCACCGAGTGGACTGTGACCCCGCAAACCCTCGTGACTATATTGACTGTTTTCTCATTGAAATGGAAAAAGTAAGTGTTTTTGATGTTGTACTTTTTTAGTTTAGCATCTCTAGATCTACAGAAAGCTAGCCAAAGACCTGACCCTAGGTCAGTGACCCTATCTGAGAAGCTTTGTGAATGTTAACAGGGGACTACTATGGCCGATAAAGCAGGTCGAGAATGCTGATCATAGACATTAACCAGAATGGGAATTAAAAGAGGGGATGGCATTTGATCATATCCAATTTATTTGTGTACTAAATATTTATTTGGTTAACATGACATGAGTACCAAATCCTAAATGTAGGTCACAATACAG
The DNA here is from genome assembly GCF_030463535.1 of Salminus brasiliensis. Classification (NCBI taxonomy): domain Eukaryota; kingdom Metazoa; phylum Chordata; class Actinopteri; order Characiformes; family Bryconidae; genus Salminus; species Salminus brasiliensis. The sequence goes on along the minus strand of NC_132878.1, from coordinate 50,862,983 downwards.
AGACTGAAAGATAAATTAATTTAAAGAATATGTAAAAATGAATAAAATACAAATCTTGAAATTCAGAATGCAAAAATGATAAAACTCTGTATATGTTTCATGTAATTTATTCATTCATATTTATTTACCACATTAGTACGTATTACCACTTATTACCACATTATGTACCACATGCAGGACATAAGAAAACAATATAGCAAACAAATATACAGCCCTTGAGCATGTTGTTGTTGATCTTGTGTCTTTTAATTAATTTGTTTGTACATTTAGTGCCATTTGAGACATTGTGGGATTCTTCTTTTCATTAATATTTTGGACAAGTTAAGTGTCTTATTAGTAGTTAAGCATAGAAGCAGCTCCCTAGTAGTTTGTAAGGTAGAAACAGGCCTGTGTCCAGAGCAAAAGGGTGAAGGTGCATAAATCGTCCAGTATGCATTATACTGCAACCCATATTGCAAGAGTCTTACAAATTTTATTGCTGGCAGAGCCAGATACATTTTTATGGCCCTAGGGTACAAAAACATTGATGGCATCCTGAGAAGACAGCTTTATATATCTTATATAAAAATGCACTTACCCATCTCCATACATGCCAAAAATAATGTTTTTTTACATTTTTACAATCAACATTTTTCACAGTGAACAGTGCAGGACAGTTTTAAACCAGGTGACAGACAAACTGCTCCTAAGAGAGGAAAAATAGTCTAACAGTGAGTTGGTTTTATGCTTCATATCACTAGGAACATGCGCTGCATGCCCAGACCCCATTCACTTTTGTTGCCTCTGACAGATAATGTGAATGTCTGAGGAATTTCATATGGATACATGCTTGCGTGTAACCTAATGCAAGCATGCATGTCTTCATGCAACACACACAAGCTGCTTAATTGCATTTTCTCCAAAGTGCGATTGAAGGGTACAGATATTCAGCATGCATGCTTTTGCTGCCTGAGCAGGCGTATATTTAAAATCCTCCTCAAGTTAAATAAGCCAGTAATGACTATAAGTGTCTGAAAACTGACATGCGGCTTCAAGATCCCAGGTTTTATTTCCACTTTTTTCCACATGTTCTTTGCAGTGGAAAGATGACCAGGGTGCTGGTTTCAATATCGAGAACTTGTGCTTTTGCACACTGGATCTTTTCGCAGCCGGGACTGAGACAACAGCCACAACTTTGACCTGGGGCCTGCTGTACATGATCAGATATCCAGACATACAGGGTTAGTGCAAAGTAACCTTTCCAGCCATCTCATCTGATGTCCATGGTGTTCCTATTTACATTTGAACCGTTTCTTCTAGTTAGAGATACACTGTTTACCAGTTTACAGATTAGCTCATGCACTGCTTTGCAAACAGCTCCTATCTTGTACGTTTAGCCAAGGTTCAGGACGAGATTGAACGGGTGGTGGGGTCTTCAAGACAGCCGTCTGTGATGGACAGAGACAACCTTCCCTACACCAACGCCGTTATTCACGAGATCCAGAGGATGGGAAACATTCTTCCACTCAACGTGGTCCGGGCTGCCACAAGGGACACACAGATTGAGGAATACTCAATACCGAAAGTGGGTTAAAAGAATCTTATGTACAATGCACACCATAGTGATCATTGTGTGGTCAGTATGACACATACATGATTTTCAGTTCTCTTTAAACTTGATCAAACAGTAGAAACCATTCGAGATGGTTTCCTGAACAAGGATTAAGCAGAGTCATGAACTTCAGAGCATTTTGTATGGAAATGTTCTGTTAAATAGATAACCTAGTCCAAGACTACACTCTTAGAAAAGGGTTCCTCAAGGGTTCTTTACTAAAGACAATGTTATCTATGATGGTAACACAGGACCGTGACCATTAAAGGGTTGTTTGCATTGGTGGAAAATCTTCTGTAAATAGTTTTAGATATAGCATCAAATCTCCAAATCCCCATTTTTTTTAGTCTGGGGAACCAAGTCAATAAACATTACACAAGTCTCAAAGTGAAGGATGCAGGACGAGGTAGAAGAACGTTTGCTAGAACTGGTATAGGAAGGCCCCTCTTAATGGCTCAGTTGCACACTGTTGAGACGGTCTAAGCAGGCTGTACCAGCACATCAACATGTTTATCCTAAGCTTCAGAATTGAATTTCATCACAAAGCCATGACTTATAACTTGTAACTGTTTGGGACCTTGTTCAGTGAGCTTTGCGCTGTACGTCAATGACTGGGTGAAGGTCTCAAAATATGCATCTGTTAATCCCCCTAATTTACCAAAACATTACTTTTGAATATTCCTACAAAATGGCATGAGAAATTACATAATGGCCTTAATAACGTAATGGTTGAGAAAGACAGCCCTCTCTGACTGCATCATTAGATTTAAGCAATGTAACATATTTCATATTTACTAGTTCAAACAGTATTACTATGGTGTAGTTAAACTAGAGATCAATTACTCATTTCTACAGAATAAAGCAGTGGCCTACATCGCAGTCAAATAATGGATCAGCCAGACTCTCATGGAAACTTTGGATGTAACACTCTATTCTGTTTCTGCAATGTTTATGAAAGCTGCAGTAATTAAGCTACAGCATAGATAATGGTGTCGTTGTTCTGCAGGGCACGATGGTGGTTGGCAACTTGACATCCGTTCTGTTTGACAAAACAGAGTGGGAGACGCCTCACTCTTTTAATCCAGGTCACTTCCTGGATTCTGATGGAAACTTTAGGAAGAGGGAGGCCTTCTTGCCCTTTTCTGCAGGTGATGTAAAGTTGTTTTTTTCTTGCTGTAGTTGTACTGCTGCAGTTTGAACATATGAGTAAGTGGTAAACTGTTCTTTGCCAAAGATAGTGGTTGTCTTCTGAATAAAAAACTTTCTGTACTCAAACTCTGCAAATGATCAATGTTCATAATGAACTTTTCTGTCTAATTTAACTTTGGGTTACCGAAGAGCAGCATTCATTAGGCTACCTGACTTCAGCCTAATACTTTAACAACAACTGAGAGAAACCTACCTCAGCAATTCTAAAGCCTTTTTGCCAACAAGCGTCAGATGTCATCGGTGCTGCATTTATCAAATATGATGTCGTTTCACATCTGTTATGACAACTGTTATGATAACTGACAATGCTTGTTGGAATAAGTTCTGTAATACACAAGTGTCAGGTAGCTTTCAGAAGGCTGTCCTACACTAAAGTGTTCCCAAACGCATTAACACCTCCGTTGTGCCCCACTTTTGTAAGCTAAACCTCAGGAATACTTGTGTAGAAACATTTACGCTCTTAGGTTTGCCTAAAGTCGTCTCTTATTCATGGGCACCATCAATATCTGCCTTTAATATTTCTTTCAATCCTTGTTCTCAATTACATCCAATTCTTTTTAATTTGAGAGAAATTTTCTTTCATTAGGAAACCTGAAGATATACACCTACGTATTACACCTACAGGAGCTTTTATGTAATCCCATTTTAAATCCATAGACATTATAGCTCTGCTATATGGACAAAAGTATTGAGACACATTTGTAAATCATTGAATTCTAGCGTTTTATTCAATTTCATTGCCACAAATCAAGCACCTAGCCCTGCAGTCTGCTTCTTCAAACATGTATGTAACAATGGGTCATTAATTGGGCTTCTAAACACTTTTCAATACCACTTTTCAATAAGAGTCACTCACTTTAATGGTGGACTCTCAAGGAGGGAAGAAATTTCACTACGTGGCTTGTTGCAGTGGTAGCTCCAGTACCATGCTGGAATTCAGAGAGCTCTTTAGAACTATTTTAGTTATAATAAAGTCAGCTGTGCAATGTAGACAAAATTTCATGTGAAATATTGTCAGAAGGCCTCTTTTAGTTTTTTTTTAAATCCCGCCCATAAAGAACGGCTTCAGTAATTTTATATTACTAATTTAATTTAATGATTAAATATCTAGTCTATGTGTTTCTTCTGTAGAACTTGTGTTGTGCTTGAATATCAATGTCATAAATGAATAATATTGTCTGTGACTACCTACATACTATAATGTATTCTTAAATGCTGGTATGATTGTATGGCTATTAATGAGGTTTGTGTGTGCTAAGGTACTTTGAGTAAAGTGTTGTTCCATGGCCTCAGACTGGTGAAGATTTAACTTCAGGCTGAAAGTTCATGGGCAGATGTGTTTCTTGCGTTGCAGTGTATTTAATCAAGTTGTAGAGCTGTTGTTGATGATAGTGTTTGTCCCCCAGGAAAGAGAGTGTGTCTTGGGGAGCAGCTGGCTCGTATGGAGCTGTTCCTGTTCTTCAGCTCTCTGCTTCAGCGCTTCACTTTCAAATCACCAGAGGGTGTGGAGCCTAGCATGGAGTACATATTAGGGGCCACACACAACCCTAAACCATACCAGCTCTGTGCTGTCCCACGCTAAAAGTTTTTTTCTTATACAGTTGACACTAAATGGTTTCGGACCCTCATACTTAATGTAATATAAGGCCAGACGAACCCAAACCTGGAAAATTATTTCGACATACATATCACCCATGTCAAAAGTATTTGCTCCTCTAAACTAAATAGCTAGTTTTACCACTTTTACCTTTAAGCCATTCAGAGGGGGGGCTTGCTTCTGTGATTTGGACCAATGTCTTGCTACATGACCCTGATACATTTGAGATGGAGGAGCTTCTCAGCCTTTTTTTGTACAGAGCAGAATTTCTGGATGTGTCAATTATGGCAAGTTGTCTAGGCCCAGAATATCACCACCACCATGTTTGTTTTTATTTGAATGCTGTGTTAGATTTGTACCAGATGGCATGACACCCCCTGCCCTCTTAAAAGTTCCACTGTTAGCTTGTTGAGACTTTTTAGCCTACTTATCATCTAGCCCAAGTACAGACTAAATTAAATACATTTGGGTAATTAGTTAATTGAGTAATTTATCAGTTACTTTTCCACTGTATATATATTGATATTGGCCTAAACTGCTGTTATAGTTGTTGGTCTTTGCAGCTCTGTATACTATTCCACCATACTACACTATTCTAGTCTCTACTTTGTTATCTGCTTGTTCCACTGATTCATGTCTGTGTTTCACTATGTATATGTAGGTATGGCACTTGTCTAAATCATCATTGAAAAATGCACTGAGAACAGAATATAACTGGATCTTTATTCAAGTGTTTATTCAAGATCTTCTACCTGGAGCCTACATTGTACAATCAAGGGTTAGGGTACATTAGTGTTCATTTCTTTCCAAATAAAATGAAATAAAAACAAAGTGATAATATGGAGTGAATGCTGTGTTGAATTGTGCTGCACTGAAACTGCTTGATAGTAGGTAATATTGTGAATGTCTTGCATAATATAGTATGGAATGACTTCAGATGAGAGAGGAATTTGTAAGATATCTGAAAAATATGAATGATCATACAAAACACATTTCTTGTGAATGCTAGGGACAATCCTATTTGGCCCCTCCAAACATAACACATAAATAAATTCTAATCAGCATATGTTCAGTAGATATCACTTGTGCGTTCTGATCTACTTTAGTCATGGGTTAGCTGTTATGTAAGAAGGTGAGAGGTGATATGCACTGTTTATTCAGAGACCTTCAACATACTGGACTTTGGAAACATTAAGATTTGTGTGTCAGGTCATCTGGCTATTGCAGTTCCACTATTACAGTTAAAAAAAGATTATATTATTTGAACTCTAATCATTGTCAAACAGACATATGAACTAGTAAACCACTTCGAACTCGTTGGTAATTCAAACGTGTAAGTTGATACTTTATTGGTGTGCCCAATCTATGCTGTTCTTTTATTTAGCTGAAAGCACTTTTTTTTGGAGGTTTTGGATGTTTTGTGTTGGGAGCACATGGCTTTGTTTGTGTCTTGTCTGTCCTAGCCCCTCCTGTTCATTAGTGGTCCCACCTGTGCCTCTTCTGTAGCCACGCCTCCTTGTTAGTCCCAGGTGTTCCTTGTTGTCCTTGTTAGTCCAAGTACCCCTTTGTTTTTTAAACTTGGCCTGTTTTGTACTGTTCAGTTTCTATTTTTCTTGTGTTAGTCTCAGTGTTTGGTTTGTTTTCTTGTTTGTTGTTTTGTTTGTTTGGTTTTGTTTTCCTTTTTTTTCCCTAATAAAAGCCTGTGTTTACATCCACCTCTGCTTTCAACCTTCACACACTTCCAACCTCTACACACTGAAAAAATATTTTTATATATATTTTTATATATAACATGCATAGGCCTATCCAGACAACCCACCAACATACCTAAATATGACATGGCAGAATGTCTACTTATGTACTGAACTGGACCTGCACCTGCTACAAAAGGTTCCTTGAGTGATGCCAAAGAAGAACCACTTTGGGTTTCCTAAAGAACCGTGTTCGTCATGTGTGAGTGTGAAGAACCTTTAAAAGACCCCAAAACCTTGTTTTCAAATAAAAGGTTCTGTATCACATTTCTATTAGAAAAAGTGGTTCTTCTATGGTATCACTTAAAGAACCTTTTGTAGCACCTTTATTGTTTAGTGAGGGGTAGCCAAACCTTTCCATACACCTGTAACAGAGTTGTCTGCTAAAAACCTATTGTTGACATCCTTGCCTTGTTTTCATGCCCAGGCCTTTCAGGCAGATTGTATTGTATTGTATTACAGCGCCTCTAAGTGGTCAAAAATAAAGATATCAGTTAGGAAGAAAAACATGAGCTGTTCCCAACAGGTAAGAACTACCGTCCCGTAGTGTCACGCAATGGGAGGACCGTAAAAGCCCTGGTACGGGTCACTTCGACCACTGCGGGGACCGTTAGTTTTTTTCGTTGTTCGGCTCTCAGAAATGGCCAGCATCTCTCAGCTCTCTGCGTGGCTCGACATCAAGAGTGCTCTGCTGTTCTCATGTGTGTTTTTGCTCCTCTTGGATTATGTGAGAAATAAAGCACCGAAGAACTTCCCTCCTGGACCGAGGTCTCTGCCGTTTATAGGGAACCTTCATCTCATCGAGCCGAGCAGGATTCACTTCCAGTTTACAGAGGTAACTTCTAAACCTTCTACACATCTGAACACAGGCCGAACCCAGAAGTGTCCGGTGTAGGTCAGAGGAGGGTTCGTGCCCCTTTTGGGTCTTGGTTCTTTTGTCTTTGGCCTTTGGCCTCTGGCCTTGTTTCTCTCTCATTCTCGCCCTTATGGTTCTGTATGCTCGTTCTTTGACCCTGGGTTGTTTGTTACTCAGGGATGTGCCCAATAAATATTTGATTAGACTTATTATCTATTTATTTATTTATTTATTAATGTTCTGTTCCATCTATAGATATGAGATATTCCAGTAAAACATGATATGTTCTTATGTTCATTACGCATTAATATTAAACTGTAAATAATAATAATAATAATAATAATACATACATACATACATACATACCTTTGAGAAACCCTCATCCAAAGCCAGAGTTGATTGTACTTCTCTTTTGTCATCCCTCCATATGCCTCCACATCCCTCCCAACCATTTTCTGAAATTGTCTGATAATCAAAATATAATAAATGCTTATTCTAAAGGCAGAATGTTGAAGACGTTACGTTGATTCAACATTCAGCATTAAATGTTGTTTCAACGTTGTTTCAACATTAAAACTGCAATATTTCAACCACATTTCAACGTTGAAAGTCGGTTGTGTGCCAGCTGAAGAAGGTTTTTTTTTCCTTTTGATCTGAAAGGAGGGGGGGAGTTGTGGCACTGTTGCCATTTGCTTGCTCAAAAGAGGCTCAGACCTGGATCTCTGTAAAGCCACATAAAATGTAGAGGCTGGATGTAGGCGATATTGTGGCTAATTTCCCTCATACAGTACATTAGTTCCTACACCCTTTACACATGAAGTATATATGCCAGTAAAGTAGTAGTGGTGAATTCGATTTTGCAGAATAGTTTCAAATCCAGTGGAAGTGCTGTGTAAAATGAGCTCTGTTAGAGCTCTGTTTGTCAATTTCTTTTTGTCTAGAATCTGCTTTGCTCATAAACTCTTGCCCCATGCTTTGCAGTTGGCAGAGAAATATGGAGATATTTTCAGCATTAAGATTTTTGGCCCGAGAACTGTTGTCGTCAGTGGATACAAACAGGTCAAAGAAGTGTATGTACACCAAGGAGATCACTTTGCTGATCGCCCAGTCTTACCATTGTTTTTTGACATTTTTGGAGTGAAAGGTAGGCCTACACAGATACAGTGTCCACGCATGTTCATTATTACACTAACTTCATTTGCCATGCTGTCAGATTTTGCATGAATGTTGTTCTACACATACACTCCCATAGACTGCACTTCTTCTTGAGTAGTTGAGGAGAACCTAATTGTTTGCAAATACATTTGTAACCAGGACTTGTTGCCTCCAGTGGATATGCCTGGAGGCAGCAGAGGAGGTTTGCACTTACAACCCTACGGAATTTCGGAGTGGGAAAAAAGAGCCTGGAGCCATCGATCAACATGGAATGCTCCTACCTGATCGAAGCGATGTCACACGAACAAGGTAGCACCAACTAACAAGCTTAAAGAATGCTCAAATTAAAAATTAAGAATTTTTTATTTCTTATATTCTTATTTTATTATTATTAATATTATTTTACATTTTTCTGTTGGACCCATGTACAGAGGAGAGAGTGAGTTTGGTTGTGAGGAGTTCCAGAATCAGTTTAGCAATTAGGCAAATATAGGCTTACAACAGCTAGAAGACATATTAGAACAGTGGTTCCCAACCCTGGTCTTAAAGGAGACATGCCTGGTGTGCAAAGTTTGCTTCTTAAGGCTAGAACGGGAGATGGTACACTAATGTTTCTACCAAGGGCATAGGTTGGATTTTGTCATTGGTGAGGACATAAAATCAGTCCACGGTCAAACTCCTGGACTCCTGGGCTTTCTGCACATGTTATCTAAAGCCTTTTTTATAGATTTGGTAGCCAACACCCTCATAATGGAGTTTTTTTTCTGTGATAATAATTAACCAACAACATCAGAGTTAGATTTCTGTACTTCCTGATAGATGATCTAAACAAGTAAACATTCACAATTGAAAAAAGAGCACTATTCAAGGATTGACATTTAGGGGTTTAGTCTATACTGAATTCAGCCACCATTCAACTTTATCCGTGATCCTAAATCTCCAGCTGCTTCTCTGAGCTACTACATGGTTGGCTTGTTCCCGTTACCTGACAAAACAACACACTGGTGCAGCTGTTATGGCTGATTCTTTTAATTATTACTTGACTTGTGGTGAAGTAGCTCCTAATGGCCAACTTCCATTTTTTGGCTGCCATCCTGACTGAATATGTCATCAAATTATTATTAACTCTCTTTAATATTTATTTAATTCATGCACTGTCCTTTACTGAATCAACAGGAGACAATAGGAGTTTTTCTGTTGTGCAGACATGTACATCTAGTTGACAGAGCTTTGGCCCTTCTAACAACCACAGCCCACTCTCACACATTAGCAAGAAACGGAAAAGCCAGTTCTGTTAGCGATCTGGGTTGGTGAGGCGGGACTTGTAGTGGAGAACGAGATCTGTTAACCGCTTGTGTATCAAATTGGTTGCTATTAACACTGAACATAAGACTGTCACCATCTCTGTAAATACAAGCTCCTCTCAACAGGCAAATCAATATGGTGTAGTACACGGTGTGACTTTCTTTAGTCTATCAAAAAAAAATGAACAGCAGGTCTTTATGCGGATGATAATGTAGTTGCTGTATCAGCTTAAATAATGTCTACTTGTGCTGTTTAACTTTAACTGAAAAATTTTATAAAACTTGTTTACATAGCTTTTTTCAATAGATAGATTTCAATAGATTTTTTTTAAAGAGTTTTCTGACTACCATGTTTTTGTAAATTGTTTTTGGCCTAAGTGTTCTCTTAATTGGACTATAATTAGAATAGAAACATTTTATATAGTACAGACCATAAACCTTAGTCATCCAGACCTTTTCCCACCCTGGCACCTAAGTGGTGGGACGAACCTCCTTGGGTGTCTAAATGGCGGAGTGGCTTGCTGTCATCAAACTGATATTCGATACTTTCTGAGTAAACAGTGAAGCACTTTTGTAAGTCGCTCTGGATAAGAGCATCTGCTGAATGAAGTGTAAATGTAAATGTCATTTGATGTTATTAAGTGTGTATTAAGTGTTATCACTTAAGTGTTATCAGAAATTACTGACAGTGCACTTTGTGATTGGCTGTTAATTCTGAAATCTAATTATAATATTTGCAGGAAGACCTTTTAATCCTCAGACCCTGATCAACAACGCTGTCTCCAATGTGATCTGTGTCCTGGTGTTTGGCAATCGGTTCGATTACACTGACAGTGAGTTCCAAGGCCTGCTGAAAAGGATGAACCAGTCCATTTTTCTGGAGGGAAGCATCTGGGCTCAGGTACATAAACACAGATCTATGTGAAAAGAATGATACAGTATATCTGTTGATATACTTCCTGTTACAGTGCATCCTGATTTTGAAATCTGGACATTAGTGATGCATCGAAGTGAAATTTGTCTGTGTAAAACCCAGATTTAGGACATCCCCTGGCCAAAAACCAAGAGTTCATTTTCATTTGCTCTAAGAACTGTTCCTTTACTCGTAATGATAGTGAACCTCCTTATTGGTTATATGGTTATATAGAACAATTTTTCAAGGGTGTAATAAATAACCATTTACACAGGGTTTCCCACCAATGGGAAGAATCTGAAAAAGAGCTAATTAAATTTTTTGTGTAATGAATGATATTCCATCTGCTTTATGAGTTCATTACTTGTCTTTTTTTTTGTTTTACTAGCTGTATAACATGTTTCCACGGATCATGCGGCTAGTGCCTGGACCACATCATACTATAATCCGTCTGTGGGGCGAGGTGGCTGACTATGTACGGGGCAAGATAGAAGATCACAGAAAGGACTGTGACTTCTCGAATCCACGAGATTACATCGACTGCTTCCTTGAGGAGATGGAAAAGGTACTGATCTGAGAAATGGTTGATGGGGGGGGGGGTATATACAGAGTACACAGTGAAACGATGCAACATAGACACAGTGCTTACAGAACACAAGTGCAACACAGTACAAGTGCAGACAGACATTACAATACAGTCCAGTGAGGTAGTAAAGTTATTAGTGCAAATACTTCCAATATTTTCTGGGGTAAATGGTTGGTGAGAGAGAGAGAGAGAGAGAGAGAGAGAGAGAGTGAGTGAGTGTGAAACTACACCTGAATCAGCACCTCAATCAACTAATGAGCACCACGCTTCTATGTTAGCCTTAACACAAGAGTGTTAGCAGAAATTAGTTCAAAGTATGTTTAAAAAAAACAGCCTACCTTACGAGCTAAAGATGACCCCAAGTACAAAAACAAGCAGGTGCAGGTCCCAAACCAGGCAGTGATGCAGCTGCTCAGGATGCTTTCTATGGTCCCTCTATAGAAGAGGGGGAAGATGGGTGGAGGGAGACGGGCCTTTCTCAGTAGTAGATACGCTGCTGGGCTTTCTTGGCTGTAGAGCTGGTGTTCAGGGACCAAGTGAGGTTCTCCGCTAAGTGGATACCAAGGAACTTGGTGCTCTTAACAATCTCCACAGAGGAGCCGTTGATGCTGAGCGCAGAGTGGTCGTGTCTTGTTTTCCTGAAGTCAACAACCATTTCCTTGGTCTTGTCTACATTCAATTCAGTGGTTCATAATTTGTTAATCTCTGTAAATCTGACATTTTGATAGAAATCTTCTCTGTGTGTGTCTGAAAAATAGCTCTCGCCCCTTACCTTTAGACGAGTCGGTGTAACTATGATGTTTAAGGAGTTGAAACATTTATTTATACAGATACATAGCCCACCTACACAGGACAACTAGCAGTGAAATGCTTTGATAACCGCCCGTCCACATGAAAGAATATAGAAAATATAAAGAAGTTAATGTTACATATTTTAAACATTGGTATAATACTTAATAGTAATAGAATACATTAAACATTAGGCGTCTACCAGATATGTGAGTGATTACTAACTTAATCTGGGTGTAGTTCTTCACTTATCTGGAAAACAATGTTGGGGCTGAGGGGTTGGGTCACGTTATGTTTCCCTTTTTGTTTCTGCAGCGGAAAGATGACAAAGAAGCTGAGTTCAATATAGAGAATCTGTGTTTCTGTGCATTGGACCTTTTTATTGCCGGGACTGAAACTACATTCACTACCCTGTACTGGGGCCTGTTGTACATGATCAAATATCCTGATATACAAGGTCAGTGCATATTGACTTTTCAGGCAGTGTGTTCCTGGATCATTTCAGGATATTTGACATTCCTACCTGGATAGAAACAGTGTCTAATGAAAACACCTGATTTAATGATTTGATGACATATCAGCAAAACATGAAGCTTTGGTTTAGGGTGGAATTCACCTTTTATGAAAAGCACAGCTGATCTTAACTGAAATATTACCTGATTAAGAAAATGACAGACCCCATCCAAAGTACTTACTCTAGTGTTTACTGATTTCAGACTTCCTCAACATTCTCAGTTTAGACTGCTGACATTACATACAGGTGCATTAGATAACACTCCTTCACACATTTCTCTGCCTCTGAAACTACTCCCTTCTGGTATGCTTAGCCAAGGTTCAGGCTGAGATCGACCAGGTTTTTGGGTCTTCACGACAGCCGTCTATGATGGACAGAGACAACCTTCCCTACACCAACGCTGTTATCCATGAGATCCAGAGAATTGGAAACATCATTCCTCTTAACTTGGCCAGAACTGCTACGAAGGACGTCCAGATAGGAAAATACGTGATTCCAAAGGTGAACTCAGTACATGCATAGACCCTTACCCAGGGCCTATATATACATACAAAGCTCAAAGAGCCATTGTTAGTGGTGTTGAATTGATTCATTGGCTATTTTTAAATTAGTGGAATGAACATGCGTGTATTCTCTGACATGAGTCACCAGTTTTCAGAATGTCCTCACATAGTTCATAAGTGGAGAGCATCAACATTAATCAACATGATAGTTTGACAACACAGATGAGCTTGCTATTGATTTGCAGGGTGCGATGGTCTTGAGTAACTTGACATCAGTTCTACATGATAAGGCTGAGTGGGAGACACCCCAGTGCTTTAATCCAGGACACTTTCTGGACAATGATGGTAACTTCAGGAGGAGAGATGCCTTTATGCCATTTTCTGCAGGTGCATATAAACATTTACCTGATTGAAAGCTTCTGTCCTAAAGCGACATAGAATATTGTTATCATATATGCTGTTTTTTATTCCAGGAAAGAGAGTGTGTCTTGGGGAGCAGCTGGCTCATATGGAGCTGTTCCTGTTCTTCAGCTCTCTGCTTCAGCGCTTCACTTTCAAACCACCAGAGGGCGTAGAGCCCAGCCTGGAGTACATATTAGGGTTCACACACACCCCTAAACCATACCAGCTCTGTGCTATCCCACGCTAAAACACACACACAGATATTTTGGATTTAAGCTTCACAACATTCACAATGTGATATAATACCATAGTGACAAGTAATTTAGGAGACATTTGGGAAACCAATTCAGTACACAAACTATAATTACATACTACTTATACTAAAATAAAAGTCACGTGGGGACAGGTGAAGAATAGCTATCCTACACACATAATTAAATGCTTTTCATGCTTTAGAGTTACAGCTACTCTCCTGCAGTAATGCTTTATTTCCAAAATCATATCTGTTTTAGAGCGTCTAAGGTTTAAAGGTTGAGGATGAGCAAAATGCAGTATTATGTTTTCTTGATTTTGCTCTCATTTGCATGGCAGTAGTAAAAACCTGAAGGTTTGGTTACATTGTTTTGAAATGTTGGCGCTGCGTTTTGTGATGTAGAATAATGATATATTTCTTAGTACATCATTTGGTTAGCTTTGGAATAGTGAAAATCTCACGTTGGCTACACACACTCCATACTATTCTTGGTTACAATCTGTACTTGAGCAGTATGCAGTATGCCATTTTAAGAGTAATAAAGCCTATAAGGTAAATTGGGCAAACTAAATTGACATTTGTCTCGCTCTTAACCTAATTGAGTTATATATTTTTAAAGACATGGAACTGGAAACCAACTCTGAAGAGTTTTAACTCTTCCCAATTCAGAATGTGGTTGAAATCTAAATTATATTTGATTACAAACATCTTTACTTACAAAGCTGCAGCATAAAGACCAGGCCACGTAAAATAAATACATCAGCAACAATGACAACAGACCTACAGTTCTTGGCAAAAATAATTTGACTTGACTGGAAAATAATAATAATGCGTTTTTTGTTACTGAAGTTAATAACATGTTAAAAGAACACAGTTTGGTTCAGTAAGATTTTTGATTTGTTGTTTGAAAGAAAAAGTTGGAAGAACATGTTTGGTTATTCTTGCAGTATTCAAGTAATTCAATGTAAATAAACTGAAAAATAATAAAATAATACTAAAAAATGTAATATCAAATATACACAGCAGGCTATATACCAATATACACACATCACTGACAAATGATAAAACGTTACTATTTGTTCCCTATATATATATATATATATATATATATATATTATAATATACCATTTCACAATGAAGTTGTGAAGCTGAGTGGTTTGTCTCAAGGCATGGTTTTTCAGTTAGCCAAATATCTTAATCTTATCACACACTTAAGCTGTAGTGTGGCTTAGTCAGTAACTACAGGGGCTTCTGTGCAAACTGGTGGGACTATTTGTGACTTTGGTAATAGAGGTTTGTAATGCCATGAGCTTTTCAAGGAGGAAAGCTTAAAGTTGCCAAGGAGGAATTTCCCTTATCTCTTTTCCTATTAAACAGGCTTGCCTTCATACTTTAGTTTTCTGACTGAACTGGTAAATCCTGCTTTGTATGAAACCCCCAGGTCACTGCTGGACTGGTCTTTTTTTCAGCAGCATAAATTTATATTTAATATAAGCTCTTGTAGCCTGTTTTATTTTTGTGTTTCTGTTTAAACCTTAAAATCAACAAGATCAGACTACTTATTGACTTCTCGTTAAAGACAAAAAATTGAAATAAAAATCATAAATAAAACTAAATTAACAAAAGCAATTAGCCACAATATTTGATGAAAAGAAAATTAGTGGGCTTGACAGACATTTGCGGAATCGCTGTTAAGTTGACATAATTTCTCGTCTTCTACAGGCTTATTAGACGACTGCATTTTTCATTAAATATAAGTAAATCTTAGAAGTAAACAAATAACTAATTAAACTAAAAACATGTCATTTAGATTCTGAAATATTTAAGATGAAAAAGTAAACGTTTCTCTTCAGCTTCTTTTTACTGCTCAACAAATAACTAATAGGTCTAATAGGAAAGATTGGCCTGGCCTATAGAAATCACAAGGCAGAAGTGTGGGTATACTTTCCTGTGTTATAACAGGTCCAGCAGAGATCTACATAATCTATATTTAAAATTAGCCCTGTAGATAGATGTACTGCACAGTAAATTAATCTGCATTAGCTGAATAGCTGTCTACTGTAACTTATCCGTTTCAAGTGATTCTCTGTGTTGTGTCTCTTTGTGACCATCTACCACATACAATTCTTGGAAATGAAGTTCAGTAGAAAGTGAAGAGGCCCAAGCCAAAGCTGGTATTCACAAAGCAGTCCAGACTGATCTCAGATTATAATTCTCTGAATTGATCAACTTATGAGGTGGCATGTTAACATAAGCCCAGAGTCTGTATCCATGAAGCTTGTCAGACTTGGAGGACTGATCTTGCAGACCAGATCATAGATTAGCACTCTAATAACCCCTACTCTAAGAACCTGGATACGGTCTCAGAATTTAAACCATTCAAAGCACATCCTGGAATTGAATACTTTGTTTTGATTATACATTGTCATATACACACCTCTGTATGCTTTTAATAGCCTATACTATCACATTTTATTATGTAGTGCATTACGATGAGATCAAACCTTAATTTAAACTGAACTTTAAAATATTTTTTTTTCCTGTACTGCTAATCCATTCATCAAAGCTAATCATACCATTCATTCATGCAATTATAAACGCCACTATAAATGTGCTAGAATTAAAATCAGTGTTTAAAACCTTTAATCAACTTTTATTTAGTCAGTTGTTTAAATGCAATGATACAAATTAGGCGTACTTCATTACTTGATTACTTCATGGAGTTGTGAGAGTATATGTTTATGCAAATAAATCAGGGTAGGAACTACCAAAGTAGGAAAAACTCCTCTAAATAGGGAAATACTGGGGAAACGTATATACACATCATGAAACTCAAGATATTTAAAATAACAGTTTAACACAGACTACCTAACATAAATGTAACCACACTGATAGAACATTAACAGTAAAAATAAACAGCATATGGATTGAATCTCTTTCACAAGGTAGTCGGTCACACATCTCCAAAACGGCAAAAAAAAAACAAACATCTATTGCTCTGTTCATTCATCATGAAATTTTGACACAACGTAAACTACTGCAAGTTACTTCTGATTATTTACATTATTCCTTTTGAAACATAAGGCTTTCTGGGTGTGCAAGATGCAAAACAAATCTACACCTCTGTTCATCAGGCTGGGTACTTTTACAGCTTTGTAGCTTTATATTAATTCTTGGAAAGCACAGCACTAAGACATTACAATCGTTTTAAACATTTATCTTAAATCTTCTTCGGGATTAAAAAGTTATTATGTAAACAAAGTAACATATAGTGGTTTGATGTGAAATGCTCAATTCTACAGACACTTATCAACTGTTCACAGTGGTGGTGAATAGAAGCAGAGATCATTTATAGTTATTATAATACTGTGTTTGACAGTATTGTCAGTGTCTGAGATATTGTGTTTTGATAGAGTTGAGGGTTCTGATATAAAAAAAACTCTTTTAAAGTTCATTCATGATGGAAAGGTACATTCAGGGCACTGAAAGTATTTCTGATTTACCCCTATTTTACCTTTACCAACACCAATGGTTTTGAATAGTAAATAAAATGTTTCTCTTTAGATTACAGACATTGTGGCCCCTGATTATCACCACCGCCTGCAAAGAAATAGTCTACAGGTTTACAATGTTCACACCAAACTACTCTTAATAACAATGTTTGTATATCAACCTCTGCATTATACAAAATATCTGTAAAAATTTAATCTGGGCTATAGCAAAATATTTTGTCTTTGTTGCAGAGGTTGATAATTCTGAGATTTATCTGGATCTTTACTGGATACATGCAAAATTAAAGTCACATTGCAGGGATGAACACAGTCATCCTTCCAAAAGCATTTCTTAAAAACATCACCACCACTTGATACACTCTTGACAGTGTCTCATTACTTCTTCTTCTTCTTCAAACTCTGACCAGTAGCACCACTTGATGCATAAAGGCAAATACTTGCAGAAGAATCAGAACCTATCCCAAACCCAGGATACAGTGGCTGAGTGAATTTGTTTCTGATTTTATGAATGAGGGTCATTTTATTAGAAACACCGTAAAATGAAAGAGTCCCTGCCTTTACATCAATATAGACACCAATTCTTTTGGATGCCGGACCAGGAATATCAATCTGATTATTATTCTCCCAGAACTTGTATTTAGTGGGATAGCAGACTAATCTCCAGGACTCTCCATTATGCCCAAACCTGCTATCCGTTTCAAAACCATTTCTTTTGATGCCTTTATAAGACACTGCAACAGAAACCCCATTTTCACCACACACTTCAGCCTCCCAATAACTGCGCAGAGACACACTCTCCTTACAGAGCACTTGCTGCCAGTAGGTAAATCTCTCAGGATGATCAGGGTAGTGATGGCGCATACCATCACTGGTGACCTTAGTGTTGCAGTCCGACAGCAGGAGGTGATCATTTACAGTGTTGGGATCCAGAGTTAGCTGACGAGCATCTGGAGACATTAAAACAATACATGGTGATGAAGATGATGCACAGTGTATGTAATCAAAAAGCATACATATATATATATATATATACACACAGTAGGGCAAAAAAACACTTTAGCCAGCCACCGATTGTGCAAGTTCTCCTACTTATAGAGGTCTATAATCTTCATCATAGGTACACTTCAACTATAAGAGACAAAATTAAAAAACAAAATCCAGGAAATCTATGGGGTTGAGGTCTCGAGACTGGCTAGGCCACTCCAGGACCTTGAAATGCTTTATACAGAGCCACTCCTTCGTTGCCTAAGCGGTATGTTTGGGATCATTGTCGTGCTGGACGACCCAGCCACGTTCAATCTTTAGTGCTCTCACTGAGGTTTTGGCTTAAAATCTCACAATACATGGCCCCATTCATTCTTCCCTTAACACGGATCAGTCGTCCTGTCCCCTTTGCAGAAAAACATCGCCAAAGTTTTTACCAAAAAGTTCTATTTTGTTTCATCTGACCACATGATATTCTCCCAGTCCTATTCTGGATCATCCATTGGCTCTCTGGCAAACTTCAGACAGGCCTGGACATGTACTGACTTAAGCAGGGGGACACACCTGGCACTGCAGGATTTGAGTCCCTGGCGGAGTAGTGTGTTACTGATGGTAGCCTTTGTAACTTTGGTCCCAGCTCTCTGCAGGTCATTCATCAGGTCCCTCCGTGTAATTCTGGGATTTTTGTTCTCCATTCTCATTAACATTTTGATCCCATGGAATGAGATCTTGCGTGATCTTGCATAAGGCCCCAGATCGAGGGAGATTATCAATGGTCTTGTATGTCTACCATTTTCTAACAATTGCTCCCACAGTTAATTTATTCACACCAGCCTGCTTGCCTATTGCAGATTCAGTCTTCCCAGCCTGGTGCAGGTCTACAATTATCTTCCTGGTGTTTTTCGACAGCTCTTTGGTCTTGGCCATGGTTACGTTTGGAGTCTGACTGTTTGAGGCTGTGGACAGGTGTCTTTCATACAAATAACGATGTCAAACAGATGCCATTAATACAGGTAACGAGTGGAGGACAGAAGAGCTTCTTAAAGAAGACGTTACAGGTATGTGAGAGCTAGAAATCTTGCTTGTTTGTGGGTGGCCAGATATTTATTTTCCACTATAATTTACAAATAAATTCTATAAAAATCCTACAATGTGATTTCCTGTATTTTATTTTCTCATTTTGTCTCCCATAGTTGAAGTGTACCAGTCAGTGGCTGACTAAATACTTTTTTGCCCCACTGTATATATAAAGAAAGTTTCTTGCTCTGTTTTAAGAAATGATGGTAAAATAAAACTAGGACAGCTGGGGCTGGACCATTGTGACATCCAATTGAATGATCTGGCCCACTATCTCTTAGGGAAAGCAGCAACAGTTCTTCCATTATTGAACTGTCTGCACAACTGTAAACTGATGTCAGCCAAGGCTTTATAAGCTTGTATGAGCTTCTACATGTCTGGCCATATTGCACCAACAGGGTACTACAAGCAAAATACAAGCAATGTAACTCCTTAAGCAGCCTATATGGGCAGAAAGTGTTATTACAAACCAAAGAATAGCCCCACCAATTTGTACAGAAGTCCATGTAGTTACTGAGTAATACACCTTTCCGTGTTAGGGGTGAAATCAACATTGCATCCAAAACTTCATATTACTACAGCATTCGTTCAATGAATGTAGTACAAATGATGTTCTACTTTTTCATATGTATTTAGTTAAGTGGCATATGGTTTTGAAACCCACACAAGGGCTGACTGGAACATCTTCAAGACACAATTATCCTGGACCAGATCATCGAATCATCAATTCTTTTTCAGGGTCGGAGTACAGCACTCTTACTCTTTTACATTTACTGAACCTGGTAATTCCCAAATTAGTTAAATAGAGGCATCACTACACTGTGCTGGATTACTGCCCTCAAGGACAGAAACCGATGACCTTTGTCTTCACATGTTCACATGGTGTTTTCTATAAAAAATAAATGTTACGTGTGCTTTCTATGATAGTGTCGTGCTGGGTTTTTAAAGCCATTTATTCACACACAACAGGATTCAAAAGGGTTCACAATTTTTTATACTCACAGAATTTACTGACAAAATAGATTATAACAGAACTCACATTTGAGAAATTCCTCCCTGGTTTCTGGCTCAGCATCCGTAATAATCCTGTAGTTCACTGTGGAAATAAAAAAAATATATATCAGGCACAACAAATGGGATTATGTATATACGAATTACAAAAGATGAATGATTTCCTGGGAACAGAGAAAATACTTATTATGCAGCATTCTCACCACTTTTAGAAATGTTCTTCAGTCCATCTACGCAGACGTTTTCCATTTGGTTCTTTAGCTCCAGTACAGATGTCTTAAAGTCCTCAAATGGTGGCTCTTTATTTAAAGCCATCTTTAAATCATCATCATTGGCTTGCAGGTCGGCACTCACAAACTGACATCTCTAAAAAAGAGAAGACACAGAGCACGGTTTAATAAATACTTCAGTCAAAATGACAAATTAACCATCATTGTATCTGTTCTAAACAAACCTATGGTGTTTCTGCAGACGTTGGTAGAGCAGGAATTTACTACTTTTGAGACTAGCACTGTATATTATGAAGTTTCTTGTTCACCAGCCTCTTTTCATTTCCTATTTCCCTTTAAATGATGCTGCAATTACATTCTGGTGCAGTAATCTAACAGTTTGACATTTTTTTAACAGCTTTTGAAATTTTAATAACATCTTCAGCTTGACACAAGGGTTTACTCGCTTACTCAGGGAGGTTATAGGCAGCGGTGCCTGTTGCCAGTAATGGTATCTATATGTCCGGGTGTAGTATTCTAATTCAGTCCACTGACCCATAAAAGACTTTGCTGTTTTCAAATGTTTTCTATGAGAAAGATATGTTTAATTTGCTGTTAAGTGCACAAAGCCCTTTGAGGTTTCTGTCCTTGTTGGCATCTTTTTGTGTAAAGCGCTTAAAGCAGTTCAGGCAGCCTCTGTTCCTACTAAATCTACAGGTGAAGCTTCAGTGACTCTGTGTAAACATGACTAAGAGAGTAGCTAACGGCTCTTTAATTTAGAGGATGAAAACTGCCACAATTTAATCCCACTGCTATTTACATATCTTACAACAGACAGCATTGATCAGTGGTATTTTTTTAGCACCCTGAAAGCTCCAACACTGATGCTAAATTGCAGCAGGCAAAAGTGCAGCAGTCTTCAAAAAACGCAGTTTGTGTTTTAGTTAAGCCCCCTTGTGGAGAATCTTCAGCATACTAAGAGTGAGTGAGTGAGTGAGTTACAAGCCAGGTCCATGAGGTGCATATGTAAAATGATGCGTAGGTTTAAAAGCTACTTGTGTTAATGATGTTACAAGGAAATGTAATACCTGAAGCAAATGGATGTAATCGGTTGTGTTTGAAAGCTCGTCTAGTTCAGAGCGTTTTTTGTTAATTTCTGCCTTCTCCTTGTCCAGTTGCTCCTGGAGACCCACGGCATATTCCAGTTCAGCCTTTTCTCGAGCTCTGATCAGTTTTGCGGCCTCAGAACTCCTTTCCTTGATGGACTGGATGAGCTCACTGAAGATCCGCTCGCTGTCCTCCACCGCCGCCTGTGCTGAGCACTGTCATGACAGATAGTGTGTGTAAATATTATTTCTTTAAAATTTCAAATATTTGTCCCTCATTTTTTTCTATGAGACCAATTTATAACATTTCTGGGGTCTCATTCACGATTCAAGAATTGTTTCTCACATGTTTTCAATGTGACAGATATTCAAAAAGGCACCTAGGAGTGTCTTGAAAACAAATACACCAGGAAACAAGACCCACTAACAAAGCAAGGGTATCAAAAAAGCCTCTATTATGTTCTGCAGTAAATAAATATGTTCTGAACCCTATTTGTTCTGTTCTGTTTACATTTTTTCCTGGACAACACAAGATCTTCTGAATTATGAGGTTTTTTAACCTCTCAAATATTATTACAAACAGAAGTCCCTGTAGTTACTGAGTAATACACATTAGTGTGTGATAAGCCTTGGAGTGTTGAGGGGCTAAGTCTTAATATTAATATTGCGACATGAAAGATAATGATACAGTTAGACACTAATAAGCTACACCAAAGTAAGGCAGGCTACAGCGGTTGTTTCACTTTGTGGTTTGTCATCCTTCTTCAAGGATGACCAAGAAAGTATTAAAAGAGTGCTTTCAGTCCAGGCATGTGGAGCAGTGTAGTCGAGTGCAGGTCAACTTGTAGGGCATTAACACTATTATCTGTCGGTCGTGGGTTTGAAACCAGGGACATGCTGTTCTGCAAGGTCATGCCGGTTCATCCCATCACTCCTTGTGTGATGCTGATCAGCACAGGCGTCTGTTAGCTGTTGTATCTGTGCTGGGGAGCCACGCTAGCTGCCTAGCGAAAGAGGCGGAGGCTGGCCTTACATGTATCAGAGAAGACATGCTAGTCTTCACCCTACCAGTGTTGGGGGCATTGGCAGTAAAGTTGGAAATAAATGATATATTAACAATTATAGTATTCTGATTATTTATTTTTACTATTCTTTTATACTTACTATTCTTACTATTATTTTAAATAACCATACACAGTTTTACATGTTTGTTGCACTACATGAATTCAGTGCAAGAGCAAGGCAAAGGGAAAGAAAGATGCCCCTTCAAACCCACTGCCCACTTTTACTTTTGGTTGTCAAGCAGCTCTTGTACTTTCACTTTCACTTTATAAAAGTAGCTTCAGATAGTTTAGACCAAATGCTATTTTTAATTGTATCACATTGACTAGCACCTTGTTTAGGGTCATCTGTCCTTCTGAAGTTCAGCAAGCCTGGATAAACATGGATGGTCAAATATATGTTTTTTATTTATTTATTTATTTTTAAACATTTACATCTACATTTAAATCTAAGGCATTTAGCAGATGATCTTATCCAGAGTGACTTACAAAAGTACTTTGCTATTTACTCAAGGATAACCTCTGCTAGTTTAAACAAACTAAAGATTCAAATATACCTCTAAGTATCTAAGTATACCTCTTAAATACACATGATTCACACAGTTTTACCCTTACCCAAACTTTGGACCTTCTGCAACAGAGAGACAAAGGTCCAGGCAGGACATTTGTAAGAACTCTTAAGAGTCTTTAGGAGTGTGAAACTGACAACTCTTTCATTTGACTGTGGCACAACATCCTGCACCCAGATTTGAAAAAAAACAAAAAAACCAAACGCTGTTTGATGAATTTAACATCACATTTTGTGGGATGTTAGCGCCCCCTCCTGGGCTGAGTCGTTTTAGCCTCATAGTTTCGGTTTCAAACTAAGCACATGTTTTGGTTAAAATGGACCTTTTTAAAAAGTAGACCTTTTATATATTGAACAGTGTGTTTAAAAATGTAGTACAATGAGCTGGTGTAGCACATAAACCTGGTTACTCATGTTAATGAGCTGAAATCGTGGATACAACCTATTTATAAGAAGCTGGTGTGGTGTGGCCTCACCTTGAAAGAGTGAGTCAGTTTATTCAGCTCCAGCAGGATTTTCTCTCTCTTTTCAAGTCTGCTCTGATATTTCACCTGTAGATCCGCAAAGCGCTTCTGATAAAGAAAGACATTAAAAATAATTCATAAATATTAAGCAAAATGGTAAAGAAAGTATTTTGTTTAACCAATAAAGCCACCAACCTTCTTCTCCACCCATTCCTCCTGAACTGGGACTGTATTATGGCCTTTGTGGTTGTCCATCAAACACAGAGAGCAAATGACGCTCTGGTCAGTGCGACAGAAAACCTCCAGCAGCTTGTTGTCGTGTTTGCTGCAGGTGTTCTCCTGGAGGTTTCTGAAGGCTGAGACAAGCTTGTGTTTCTTGAAGGCAGCAGACTGAAGGTGAGGCTGAAGGTGGTCATCACAGAACGAAGCCAGGCATGTCAGACAAGTCCTCACAGCCTTCCTCTTCTCACCCACGCAGGAATCACACTCCACATCTTGGCCTTGGCCTTCAGAGATAGGCAGGTCCCAGCTTTTTGATGTAGAACCCTGCAGGGTCCGCACCACCTCAGCCAGCATGTTGTTCCTGCGCAGGTCAGGTCTCGGACTGAACGGCTCTCTGCAGTCGGGGCACTTGTAGCAGGTTTCTATATCCCAGAAGCCATTAATGCACGACATACAGAAACTGTGTCCACACGGAGTGGTCACTGGATCCTTCAGCAGCTGCAAACAAATGGAACAGTTGAAATGCTCCTGGTCTACTGAAATACTGGCTCCTGCCATCTTGCCGTGCTGACTGATTTGAGGGAAAGAGCCGCGGGGTACTATCGCTTTCGTTTTCTCTGAAAGGCTCAGGAGGAGGAGGAGGAGGAGGAGGCTGCTCGGCTCAGGGGGGTAGCATGTCGCCTAGCAACCAGACGTATTCTGTCGCTGGTTCCTAGATCCCATATCTGCTCACCTCTGCAGAGCAGAGGCCAGCCAAGGAGCGGGGCGTACGCAGTAGGTGGGCGGACACCAGCAGGTGGGAGGTCATTCAATATTTCACACCTGTCGTTTACATGTTGTTCATGCTTTGCAGGTCAACTGGTAGGGCATGTGAAACATACAGACAAAAGGGGCTGTTAACACTATGGTCTGAGCTAAGGAGCCATGCTTTGCTATTGCTAGTGATGGGGGAGTTTACAATAACAGGGATTGGGTGTAAAGTTGGAAATAAATTATATTAAAAGTTATATTATTATTATTATTATTATTATTATTATTAATAATAATAATACTAATTTTTAACTGTTTAAAATAGCCTTACACATTTCTATATGTGTATCACACTACATAAATTCAGTGCAAGAGCAAGGCAAAGTGAAAGAAAGATGCCCCTTCAAACCCACTCCCCACTTTTACTTTTGGTTTTTAAGCAGCTCTTGTACTTTCACTTTCACTTTATAAAAGTAGCTTCAGATAGTTTAGACCAATTTTTATTTCTAATAAATTATTGACCATGTTTTAAAAGTAATCTGGCCTTCTTATAAAGAGCATATTTTAATAGGAAAAAAAGAACAGTTTTAGATCTAATAAAGGGAAGAGGGGACAGCGGGGACAGAGGGTGTGGGGTCAAACAAGTTAGCTCTTACTGAATGCACTGAAACACATCTTTGAACAACCAGGGGTAAAACACAATAGGGACACTGTACTTCACTGAAGGTATAAGCCTCTCAGAATCTTGTGCATGGATGAAGCAAAGGATATACCGTTGAAACCAGATGTTTACATACACTATATATAAAGATGGATATCCATTTTTCTCTCACTGTCTGACATGAAATCAGAAAAAAACTTTCCCATAATGTCACACAAAGCAGCAGTGTGTTTCAGTAGTGCCTTAAAACACCTTTATTTAACTAAAAAAAAATCAATCAGAAGCTTCCAAAGACATGACATCATCATATGGGCGGTCCGAACTGTTTAAAGGCATAGTAATCTTAGTGTATTTAAACTTTTGACTTTGAAGAAAGTAATAAACATTGCCGTAAAAAATCTCTCTCTCATTATTCTGGCATTTAGAAAATAGAAATAAATTTGGTAATCCTAATTGACCAAAAACAGGAAAAGATTATTTTAAATTCATGTCAGACAATGAGGAAAAATTTAGTTTACACAGTTTATTGTTATTGGGTAATCAGTATTTATACACCTTATTGAAACATCACCAATTAAGCATACTTAAAAAAGTTTTCTTTGTGTGGTGGTGAATGATGAGTTGGGTACGGTGCAGCGACTGTATGGCTGTAGTCCTCACATGGAAACAAATTATTGTAGTTGTGGGCAGATGTATTTTACCCAGATATGAATTTGAGACTTTGATACTTTACAATTCTGAATAAAATTGAAGGAATAACAAGTAGCATAGCATAATGCTATGTCTAAGCTAACATTCTCCACATATGGAAATAGGACACCAAGAATAAACACGAGGGGGTTATCAGTAGTGCCGTATAAAGTAATCCATCAATATTTTATTTATGTAGTCCTGGCTTCAGTTCTGGTAATCAAGAGTACAACTTTTGTGGTATCATGTATTAAAGTACAGTGACCAGAGGACATTTCACAACCCTACTTGCACTAGAGGATGTTATTGTAGCCGTACTTTCGCTCAGCAATCAGCTGTCCTCAGGGCCTCCAATAAGCTTCCTGACACTGAGGCCTCTCTGTTCCTCCAGATTGCTCCAATGTTCATCTTTCCTTCCATCTTGTGAAGCAGTGATTTTTTTTTTCAACATTCAAATGTGGTGTCATCATACTTGTGCAGGGCTGAAGTGGTATCACACATATGTCTTTTTAGAAATACTGTGAATACATTCTCCACACATTTGTGAAAGAAATATGCAGCTGTGATTGATTAGGAGTTTGCTTACACATATACATTTACATTAGAAGAATTTGTGTGATTTGTGTGTGGAAATAATTCACATATACTTTTATAGAATATATTTTAATAAATGAATAAGAATAGTGTTAGATTATTAAATCAACATAAAATACTGTTTGGACTATTCCAAAATAGGGGTCCAAGAATGATATTGGAAGTAGCTGGGGTTTTGTTTGTAGTTAATAACACAAAAGAGCAAAAACACCATTTTGACTTTCATGTGACTGCTAGTTCACATTGCTATGGGAATCCCTTAAACAGGCTATGGACAGTTGGCAGGTCAAAGTTATCAAATAATAGTTCCACCAGTCCCTGTAGTCACTGAGTAATATGCCTAAATGTGTAATAAGCCTTAAGCTTAAGCTGCGTTAAAGAGTTAAAGATCTGCTCTGGACTTGTGGTTTGAATTGAGTGCATCCTTGCTGCATTACAAAATAAATACATACTGCTCTCTTAAATGTTCTGATAACTTATAAGCAAAAAGAAATGAATATACACCATACTGATATTACACTGACATTGTTTTACAGCACTAATCCTCTTTGCAAGTTTAATATGGAAAACTGTTCAAAGAATGCTGGTGATTATGGATCGTCTTCCATAGAACCCAATGGTGGTATGGTAGAGTATGGTCCTTGGTGTGAGTCACTCCAAAGAGTAACACAACTTAGCAGATGCAAGTGCATTGACCCAGAACCCAGGGTAAAGGGGCTCAGTGAACGTGGTCTGAATTCTATGTAGCAGAGTCATTGTGTCAGAGACGCTGTAGAAGGACAGAGTTCCCATCGGATGATCTAGATACACGCCTATTCTGGAGGATGACAGGCCTGGAATCTTAGTCTGAATGTTGTTGTGCCAGAAAGACAGAGCAGAACTGCACTCTAGACTCCAGGATTGATTGTTGTGTCCAAACCAACACTCGTTACCACGTCCCTTCCTGCTGATCCCTCTATATGAGACTGATATGTACACCCATCCACCCCTGCTCCATTCCACCTCCCAATAAGAGCGTCCAGACACACTCTCCTTACACAGCACCTGTCCATACGCCTCAAATCTTTCCGGATGATAAGGGTGTGGTGTTAGTCCCCCGCTGCGGGTCACCTTCCTGTTGTTCTCAGACAGCCACAGTGCTTCATTTGCTGTGCTTGGGTCCAGGCTCAGATGACAAAAATCTACAAAACAATACATTTTTATCAAGATTTGTTTGTATTTGTTGGTAAGGAAAGATGTCACCACATAAAATAAATATGTGAGTCAGTGTAGCTTAATCTCACTTACACTGTAGAAATTCATCTCTGGTCTTTGGTTCAAAGGGTAAAACCATCTGGACTTTGGCAACTGCTGACATACAGAATAAAAAGTTGTATTACAATTCAGGTTAGAAAAATAAGCATAAATACATTTACATTTAAAATTTAAGGTGCTTTGCTATTTACCCAAGAAAAACCTCAGCTAGTTAGAATAGACTAATAGTTTAAAGATACCTCTAAGCTTAGACTCTACTAAACACAAGTCAGTAAGGAGACCACTCTGCTGTTCACCCAAGTATTCTCGGAAGAGGAGGGTCTTTTTTGAGGGATGGCGGGTCGAGCCGAGCCGTACTTGAAGCTGGAAGGGCTCTTGGTACTGATCGGCTTTTGACCATTGCCATCAAGTATGGAGGGGCTGGTCAGTTCTTGGCTTTGTAGGCCAGCGTCAGGGTTTTGAATCTGATGCGGGCAGGTACAGGAAGCCAGTGACGAGAACGCAGCAGTGGAGTGACATGGCTGAATTTAGGAACGTTGAAGGCGACCCTTGCCGCTGCATTCTGGATAAGTTGCAGGGGTCTGATGGTGCGCAGAGGGAGACCAGCCAGAAGAGAGCTGCAGTAGTCAAGTCTCGAAGTGGCGATAGACTGAACGAGCACCTGGCGGCCTCTCTAGAGAGGAAGGCTTGAATTCTCCGGATGTTGTACAGGAGAAATCTGCATGACCGAGTTGCGTTTGCAACATGAGAACGATAACTGATCAACACACTGATAAACACTGATAAATACACTGTCCGGAACGCTGGTGGGCCCCGCTTCTAAATAGAGAGCTCTGCTACTTCGTCCACATGTTCCTGACATAGTAATGCTAGTAGTAATGCAATGAAACTGATGGATAAAGTCTGCCCTAGGTTAAAGACGACTCCAGTGTAAGTTACACAGGTTTAAAGTCAGCAGCAGCTCTGAAAGCTTTACAGTGCAGTGATACAGATCTGATTTGGAGGGTTGGCTTCTTTAATTGTCAAGATTTTTACACTGAATTAGCCGTATATCAGTTAATCAGGCTGGTTAGAATAAACCATAATAAGTCTTGGTTTAGAATGAACAAGTAAAGTAAATGGTAACTACTTTCAATTCTGCTAATTCTACTACAATGTCTGCTAATGGCAGGCTAATGGAGTTATATTACATCACTAAATACACAACGTATCTGGTTATTTATTGCTAATGCATAATAAAGCAATAATAAAGGTACATAATATTGGTTTCAACTTAGTGTCTTATTAGGACATTAACCCTGGATTGGGGAAGCACAGGGAAGTAGGAGTGGATTAAAGAGGCGTTTATGTGCCAACAGTGTCTCCCTTACTTGACTGCTATGGACTTGTACAAAGGTTTTACAAAAATGATAAACCTTTTTTATTGTCAGTTATTTTTTTTATAAATAATAATATTATTACTATTATTATTACATTTTATTATTATAAATAATATTATACATATGTATTTTTTAATAAATTGAGAGAATAACTCCTCTTACCATATGGACTGATCTTGCCAAATTCCTCCTTACAGAAGTCAGCTAACCGTTCCTTCATCTCTGAAAGAGATTTCCTTACACCTTCAAATGAAAGGTTCTGATTGATTGTCATCCTGGTTGTGTCATTGGCTTTAAAAGCAGCAGAGAGAGACTGGAAGTTCTATAAGGACAAATAAAATGAGCATGTGTAAATAATGAGCATGTGAACATGACAAATGGGTGTGTGAGATTAGGGCTGACAGCATTAGGTTAGGCGTGTTACACTAGGGGAGGGTCAAAGAAGCGAGTCATATGCTAAATCCTCACAGGACTGACTGTATCATTACTTAGCGTTTGTAAATAAATAAATAAAAAAGCCAGAGAACTGTACCTGGAGGAAATGGATATGATCCTCTGTGTAGGAATACTCCTCCAGATCACAGTTTTTCTTCTTAAGGTCAGCAATCTCCTGCTCCAGCTTCTGCAGCAGGCCTTCAGCTTGATCCAGCTCAGTTTTCTCCTTAGCTCTGATCAGCTGTGTCACTTCAGAGCACTTCTGCTCGATGGAGAGGAGGAGTTCAGTAAACATCCTCTCACTCTCCTCTACTGCCGCCTGGGCAGAGCGCTGTTATGAACCATAGAGAGAAGGTGGGAATTTAAGGTACAGCTATGGAAGATCATAGCTTACTGATTAGCATTGCACAAACTGCAATTGCATCACTCTGCCTCAGTGCTGACTTGTTAAGTAACCTCAAATAGACTTGTTATTGTGGTTTCTTCCACACATTTGATGGTGTATACAGCCTTGTTCACAGTTGTTGGAGTCCTGAGGGATCTCCCAGGGTTATCAGGGAACTTCAGAGGAACCCCTTGTCGGTGGTAAACAAAAAACCACACCAAAAGGTCCTGCTCCACCACTGACCCCTGGTGTATGTAAAAACTGTACGTTGTTAGAACTAAGAAGAGGATAAGCTTCTCATTCTCCTGGCGTTTTACCTGTCTGCCAGGGAAAAGTTCACATCACAACACTGGATTATAGCTTTAATGTTACCCTATGTTCATTACAGCTCCAGAGGCTCTATGAACTATACCTTAAGAGTGTCCACAGCCTGTTTGATGTCCTGCACTTTTTTCTCTTTCTCCTGGATTCTCAGCTGAGATTTCCTCTGCATTTCCTTCATCTGGCTCTATGGAGAAACAATAAAGAATTACTGTAATGTAAACTGGTACCCAATATCACACAGCCAACAAACAGGTCACTCTTGTATTATAAAAGGCAGGGTGTTATGGGTGTTAACTTCTGTTGCTTACCAGTTTAACATGTTTATTGCCAAGCCTTATACTAGATGTAGTCACTATCACAAAACTGTGTTGCACCTCTTACCTGCTTTTCAATTCTTTGTGCCGCAACAGATGCTGTATCATGTCCTCTATGTCCTCCTAACATACACAAGGAGCAAATGAACTTGTGGTCTGTGCGGCAGTAGATCTCTACCAGCTTGTCATGGCGAGGGCAGATTTTATCTTGCAGATGTTTGCAGGCCTGGACTAGCTTATGCTTCTTAAATGCAGGTGATTCGTAGTGAGGCTTCAGGTGAGTTTCACAAAAAGAAGCCAGGCACACCAGACAGGACTTGGTGGCTTTGTCTTTGCTTTCAGAGCAGATATCACACTCGACAACATCTCCTGATTCTGAGCTGTTTGAAACTGGAGAAGCACTTTTCAGGTCCTTCCTCTTGAGCTTGTCCACCACTTCAGCCATGACGTTATTCCTCCGGAGGAGAGGTCTCGGCATGAAGGTCTCTCTGCACTGGGGGCAGCTGTAGAGTCCCCTCTGAGTACCATGGTCCCAAAAGTCATTAAGGCACACCATACAAAAACTATGTCCGCAAGGAGTGGTCACTGGATCCTTCAGTAGATCTAAGCAGATGGAACAGCTGAACTGGAGGTGGTCTACCGAAATGCTGCTGTCTTCTGCCATTCTCACTCACTCATCTAACACACACACACACACACACACACACACACACACATACACGGCAAAGCAAGCTGAAGAGGTCTCTGTGAACAGAGCACGCAGTCACTTCCTACTTTTGTACTCAGTGGAGTGTAGATGGGTGGGGCAAAACCGACATACCACCATGATCTCTGTTATTACACACACACACACTACTCCACCTACACACAGTAATTATTTTAAAACAGTGTTTTGGCAGAACATTTTTTTTAGCCAAGACACATTTCACATTTATTAAATATATATTTAGTTTTATACAGTATGTTCCATATTTATTATCACTGTTAGTGCTGTTTTGCCACTTTATTTTATTCATCTAATTTATTTACGAATTTACATATTTTAATTCTTTCTTTTTTTGTTTAAAATGTTATTTTATAGAGTGTTTATTACATACAGGGTTTATTCTTACACGAACGGTTGCAACTATAACAACCGCAATTTCCCCAGTTTCCCCCAGAAATTAGCACCTTGCCTCAAATTATGTCTAGAAAAAATCTAATTTTCTATTTTGTCCCAATTCTAGTGCTTGTGTCTGTTTTCCTAGATTTTGCCATATAGAGTCAGAAACCACATTCAGTACGCAAATTGATTGATCTGGGCACTGAAGCCCAGCTAGCATTGACAGTGGCCTCCAGCTCGTCTGTATTGCTGGGTCGGGTGTTTCTCATCTTCCTCTTTACAGAATCTCTATGAGGTTCAGGTCTGGAGAGTTGGCCGGCCAATCAAGCACAGTGATAGCATGGTCAGCAAACCATTTGCTAGTAGTTCTGGCAGTTGTGTGTGTAGGTGCCATGTCCTGCTAGAAAAGGAAATCTACATCTCTATAAAGCTCTATAAAGTCAGTAGATGGAGGCGGGCGTCCTTCAGGCTGCGTTTGACTTTGGACTTGATTAAAAAAACACAGCGGACCAACACCAGCAGATGCAGACATGGCAGCCCAGACCATCAGAGACTGTAGAAACTTCACACTGGACTTCAGACAGCTGGGCTTCTGTGCCTCTCCACTCCTCCTCCTCCTCCTCCTCCTCCTCTAGATCTTGATTGAGGACAGGAGAGCTGATAAAGTGCAGTCAGATAGACTAGAATGCACCAAGAGACTAAAGCACTCCAGGAAAAGCTTGAGGACCACACAGCAAGAGGGAACCAGTGAGAGTTAGGGGCCTTTCTCATTAGCTAAGCAGTGGCAGCGTGGCAGATCCGGGTACTACACTTACAACCCTGTGATTAATAATGAGTCAGGCTCATCCTGACTCCTGTGTGGAGGTACAGGGTTCCCACATATGTGGCCAGTGACTGCAAGCACAGAGTTGATTTGACCAGTACCGCTCAAAATGGTTTGACAGGCTAGTGTCAGTAAAACGTAGCTTCTTGATCATGAAAAGTGGTGAAAATGTACTGCTACTGATAATAATAATACACTTTATATAATAATAATAATAATAATAATAATACACTTTATAAAATATTTTTTTGACTTATGACATATGACAGCAAGATTGTTGCATTTTCAGTGATGTCATTTCCTGTGTTTTTTCCTAGGTTGTTTTTTTTCTTTCTTTTTTTATTTAAAATGATTTTATTTTATTAATTTATTTTACACACCTGTAAAACAGCTGTCGATGAAGCAAGTCATAAAAAACACTGATTATGTGGCAGACGTCTGCTGATGTTCATTTGATGAATTCCTATAAGTTGTCTTGTTGTCTAGTTAAAATCTTTGAAGTATTTGCAACCATGCCTTCTTGTGTGGCTTGCATTCAAACATCCCAATCAATCTGGTTCTTCACTGAACACCAAGTCCTTATTAAAACACTGTTGTGAACGGCCTGTTTATTAGTCAGCTTTCAATTACGACAAAACAATACTACACCCTTAGTTACTTACACCTAAGATCTTATTCAATAGCTGTTGTGTTACCACTGAGGTAATGGGTATATAGAGGTCTGCAACAGGTCAAACAACACTTCGAAATCTTTACATGGTTCTTTGCATGGTTAAATGACTCATCTCATCTCACACTGCCAATCATGTTTGGACACACCTGACTGAATGTGTTTCTAAGACAAATAAATTACAAAGTGATGTAGAACATTTGAGGTGAAACAAATGAAAAATGCCTCCTCCACAAAGATATGGCACATACTTATATGTATATATGTATAATCCAGGAATTGTTTTACTGCGATGTTCAAACTAACTTGGTGGTAGTTTGTGGTCCACATGGTGAGGAATTACATAAATGTCAGTTACAGTATTTGTTTACTGCTACCTCACTAAGATAGAACCTGATGTTCTCTAGAAACGTTAGCTAGCACTGTTATCAGATCACTCTGTGCATTTTGCAGGGTTAAAACTAACACTGAACACTGACACTATAATACTGCTGTAGTGCTAGTGACACTAGTATAAATTATATTAAGGCTCGGACAGAGGCTGAATTAGTGTTCAACATAGTTGAAACATGTTTTAAATTGCAACAGATTACACTAATATATCAGAGGTATTCTTTTTTATTATTCATGAGCAGCCAGTCGTCTATCTCACTCTTTTTTTTTGTCTGTTTACTTAATTTCCTGTAAGAACCGATAGAGGGCGCTAGAAGTACAGAAATACCACGTCCAGGTTTTTCCTATTTTGCAGCTTTCCAGTGGTTGAGCTTGCCAGAGA
This sequence comes from Salminus brasiliensis, assembly GCF_030463535.1. Taxonomy (NCBI): domain Eukaryota; kingdom Metazoa; phylum Chordata; class Actinopteri; order Characiformes; family Bryconidae; genus Salminus; species Salminus brasiliensis. The sequence goes on along the minus strand of NC_132878.1, from coordinate 50,829,190 downwards.
CCAGTGAGGGAAAGCTAAAGCACCCCATATAAACAACAACGACGTGAGGATTTTGTCAATATATGAATATTTATAGGCTCATATCTCAGTATTTTTTTTTTTTTTTGATTCATAAAATCACTGAAAATCAAAACAGTATCCAGATTGGTGCAAAATCCTATTGTGTCAATGTTAATTCAGAATAGTCTCTCTATCATTCTCCTTTCTTTCATTGAGGGAACCTTCTTTTTTATGATTTGACTAGGTTAGCGTTATTTACTCACTGGAACAATCAAGTGAGTAACTACTTGGATTGTACCTTACTGATACCTCACAAATCTAAACCAAATGGCAATTTGAGAATATATCATGCTGTTGGGGTGTTTTCTAGCTGCTGGGTCAGGGAAACTGGTCAAGCTGAATAGTATTCTTAATGAAAACCTGATCCAGAGCACTCTGGACTTCACACTGGGACGAAGGTTCACCTCCCAACAAGCATACCCAAGAAGACTGGATGCTGCAATTGCTGCCAAAGGTGCTTCAACCAAGTGCTTAATTTCTTATTACCCTACCTTTGCCCTCTACTACCACAAGATGGGGCTAGAGAATTGTTATAAAAATGTGTTGTTTTTTTAACATTGTTGCCCAACACTGGTTAATAGCAGTTGTCTAAAAGTGTTTCTTGATGTGTCAGGCCTTTCTGGCCATAGATGATGCGGACAATCCTGAGGGGAGTGTGTTCTGTCAGGTGCTGTCCCTGTTTGGACTCCTGATAGAAAGCAAGCTGCAATACCATGTACACGAGACCCTCTGGAGGGTAAGTATGATGTTTAGTTATTTTGTTTGCAAACATTTTCTTAAGTTGATACGTGTTTACATTTACAGAGCAACTTACAAAAGTGCTTCACCGTTTACTCAGAAAATACCCTTAGCTAGTTTGTATTGGCTAGGATCCTAAAGATCCCTCTAAGCTTAGATGCTACTAAATATAAAGGTCAGTATGGAGACCATACTGACCTTTATTCTGGAGACCAATATTCTGCACTAGTATTATTTGGAGAAGGAGTGTTAGGAGAAGGTTGCTTATGCTACATAAAATGTAAAATATTGTAGTTGATATTTCTGTAATTTAAAAATGATCAGTCATTTTACCTGAAGTGACTGTGATGGATGTTCATTTGATGTGGCTCCATCTAGTGACTCCTATTCCAATGTCTCAGGACTGGAGAAGGAGCTGATATGGCTGGCTGATATGAGGGTCTCTCTCTCTGTCTCAAACATGTATGAGCATGAAGAAAGCTTCATAGCACTGAACCTACACTGTTAAAAGTAAAAGATTTTTCAGGAACATTTGGAGGTTCTTCATTTTAAAACTGTGGAGGAACCTCTTAAAGTGCTTTGAGGAACCTTCAAGCAACCTTTTTCTTCTAAAAACCTTTTCTTAAAGCAAATTATGAGGTTCCTCCACAGTTTTAAAGGAAAGAACCTCCAAAAGTTCCTCAAGAATCTTGGAGTTGAGTAATGCGAGTCAGGAGATCTCCCTGGATCCATTTGTCCTACTATAAGAAATGCAAAGAGAAAGTAAAGGTGGCAAATCTCATCACATCTGAGACAGTATTAGTCATTGGAATGGTAAACTGAGGTATAGCTCCAAAACAGAACATCTAGACGCATGTATGGGTTAAATATGTGTGTGTACACAGTGAAGCGCACCTGTGTCCATTTTCTGGGGGACTGGGAGACTGGGCGCTCCATGAAGTATGATAAACAAATCAGGGTAAGACCTTTACTCCTGGACCTGAACATGAAACATGGAAAGCAATTTACTTGAATTTACTTGTATCTTGAATAATGATCGGGCATGTTTGTGATTTTATACAATGTCCACCAATAATCATGTTTCTATAATGTTATGCTTCATACTTGTCCTGCTAGTTCCCATGAGTGCTGCACATGGAGCCATTCGCAAAGTGTCTAGCATGGCTTGGCTGGACTCCAGTGCTGACCATGGTGAGAATGGCAGAGACGAGAGGATCTCCTCGCAAGAAAGTCAGCATTTCTGAAAACTATTGTTGAGAATTTGATGGCTTCCCCTCACTCTATAGGATTATGTGCTATAATCCTTTCCATATTAATAATGAGATTTTATTCAATAATAAGGCAATTTTAGATATTTTTAGGTCTTTTGTTTTGTGCATATACAATATTTAGGAAACAATAATAATTAATTTAATTAAAATGGTAATTGTCTTATATACAAAAACGCCAAGTTTAATTCAGTAATTTCTGAATAATAAAAGTAAAAATTTGACCATTTCAAATTAATAAAAAATATATATTTTAAAGTAATATATGTAATATATTTTTATATTAACAACAACAACAATAATAATAATAATAATAATAATAATAATAAAACAATAACAATACTCATTATGACTATTATTATTATTATTATTGTTACTGAAATTGTAAGAATAAAGTAGTAGAAAGTAGTGTATATTTTCTATAAAACCACTCAATGTTAGTAGTACTCAAATTAGTAGCATGAATTTAGCGACATTTGTGAGGTGTTAAGGTCAAATTACCCCTGGCATTTACTACTGGTCAGTGTGGGGCCTGTGTCTCTGTTTCTGCTAAATCTCTTTTCTTAAATGTCTGTTTCTTGCATGTTCTAACTGCTTAAACAGGTCCAGATGCCTGGCACAGCTTTACCTTTTTAAACTGGAACAGGCAACCAGGGAATGTAGGAATGCAGGAATGACCACACTGAGCTGAGCAGTTCTCTTTTTCTCTAGGGGCAGGTTCACGAGCCCGTTGTATAAGTTTATTGATAATGCTGTGGAGGAGTCTGATATAAACAGCAAGGCTCTGGAGAATGAGTGTTTTTGGAGGGGAGTACAAACCCAAAGTTTATGATCAGTGTAAGTCATACCGCCTTCTGATGTATCTGTCACCGACCCAACTGTTCCACAACTGTTTTAACTCATTCCAAAGCATCTGTGTTTGCAAATGGGTTTTTGTTGATAGAATGGTGGACTGCTCTCCCAGTAACTGACCCATTTTCGGATGTGCATCATGTTTTACTAGGAAAAGAAGTATATAACAAATATACGATTTCCCATCCACATTGACTTTAAAGCACTCATTAAGGGAACTGTACTGGGTTTTATATATATATATATATATATATATATATATATATATATATATGGAAAGCAGTTCCTTTTTCACACCTACCTGTGCAAGAAGAAGTAGCTCTGGTACTGTAATCTGCAGATTTCTCTGTCTATCTCTATATCTCTGTCTACCTCTATGTCTGTGTCTGTCAGCTACAGTGGAGTTTAATGCTGTAGTTGAATAGCAGCGAGGCATGTCAGTACCTGGTGGCCACTATGAGCCAGGAGATCACCAGGTGCATGAGGATATACACGTGTACATTTCAGTCCACTGACTGATAATATTGGTTATTGTGCGCAGCAGTTCGTTAACGACATCATACATGCAGTCAATTGCAGAAAGAAGAGTTACACAAGTCCACAAAACTCTCACACACATTTTCTTGGTTTTGGGTTACTCTGTTTGTTGTTCTGGTTTGGATCTGACTGGTGGAGTGCATGCGTTGTAGATGAGCAACAAAATGATTAGCATATGTCTGTTGGTGTGAATGCGAGTGTGAGTTTAATCACTTACACCTGCCAGTTGTGGGGACGCCTGCTTTCCTGTAATCTGATTGGCTGAAAGAACAGCCCTGGCCACAGAATGTAAACACGCAGAGTCAGTGGCATGCACATAAAGCACTAAACATGTCTTGGATGGGAGGCAAGGAAGGCTTTTTTTGTCTGTACTACAGGGGGGTTATAATAGCTTCTTTGACGATTGGCTAGCTTGCATCGGATGGTAGGACTGCCCTGATATCACGCCACTGATCTGTCAAGGCCAGACAATGTGCTGAGCTGGTTTGTAATCCAGAGGACACAAGACTGATCTTGCTTTAAACCAGAAGGGACAACAGTGAGATACTGGTGTTTGAACAATTAAAAGCTCAGGTTAAAAGCATGTTTTTTAAACCATATCATTATATTAAATATCATGGCCCAAAGGCCCACATGAGTATACTTGCAGACCACTGGCCTTTAACCCCCTCATAGTTTTTTCATGCCATTTTCCACCCACATATCTTCTCTATTACACAATGCCACCCAGCTGGGAGCCAATCTTTTCAAACTGCCACTAACAACACATCACTGGACAGCTGAACATGCTTTGAGGAGAACACTAAGCGCCAAATCTTTTACATCAGCTAACAGATGCAGAGAGAGCGAGGCCAATTATGTTGTCTTGGACCCCTGGGCACGGAATGCTGTGGCATTGCCGACTGAATGATAGTGATGATATTTCGTAGATGACTCTTCTATGTTGAGCTGATTGATTGACTCTCTCTGTCTCTCTGTAAGAATTGTCTGTAGGAGTGCAGTGTTTGAAAAGTATGTTTGGTGGTAGATTCCATCCTGGAGAAGACTCTAGAGACTGCAGTGTATTTCCAGGACTCAGGGCTAGACTGTGTCCTGAACATGCTGCTCTCTCACTGGTGGACAAGGATGTTCCTAGCCCTTTTTCATCAACTTCAACCAGAAGGTGAGGGAATAACATTATATAATAAATAAGCTAAGAGGGTTTGTTTTTTTTTCATAAAACATTAAATTGAGTCCAAAAGTCAGATCAGTTTTGCATAACATAAATTGTGTCCAATCACATGGATTTGGGCTATGTATGACTGTCTGGACTTTATATGGTTTTAAACCTGTTTAAAAGAGAGACAAAAAGGTCTTAAATTATTAAAGGCTGGTAGTGTTGTTTGTTTTTATAGTTCAACCATGTCTCAGCTTAACTCCTGCAGCAGCAGAAGTGAATTGGAAGGGCTATATTTGAAGGACTATCTGCATAACGCACTAGCACTAGCTCTGGTGCTGTTGCACAAATCTCAGAGGACCCTTTCCCAGTCACCATCATCATCACTATCATCAATAAAGGTTCTGTCTGTGTGACAAGTGATTTCTGTAATTGAGCAATGATGTAATTAGTTTAATCATATATATCTTATGGCCTATATTACATAATACCATTGCATTGCAGTGCACTGGAATAACTGCAGGTAACACTATAGAATAACATTGTAGAGCATTACAACATTAACATCAATATTCTGTATATGCTTTTTACAGAGACATATATATAGCTAAATGTCTTTTCTCAACATCCATAACATATTTAGTTCCATGTTTTCCTAGCACAGAGGGTCTCTGATATGATTCATTATGAGCCAAATGGATTTTTTTTTGGCATCAGCATTCTGCGCCATATTCTCATGTGCGTAGCAGCTAATCTTAGCTAAATACTGCCAGCCTTCTGACAACTCTACAATATTTAAATGTTAAGTGTGCTTATGTTTTATTACTTAGCTGTTAAGAATGTGTGTACTCAGCTGTCCGGCTGAATCATAAATGATTCAATCGTATATGGTTCATATATTCAGTGGTGGAGAAGTTGATAGCTCCTCAAAGAAGCTCACCCAGAGGAGAGCATTATCCATTTTGCAGTGGCAAGACTTTTTGCAGTGGGAAGAAACCTTGAAAGGAACCAAGACGCAACAGTCTCCTCTAGTCGACACCAGATAGCACAGCAAATAACAAAACAGCAGCAGCATAAGGAAAAGCGCCAGTAGATGTGCACTCAGACATTCTGTGGGCCTTTAATGGATGTTGTCGCACCTGTGTTATAGAGTTCTTTGTCTTGCAGGTAATGCTTGCCATGTGTGAGTTGTCTGAGCCATTGTCCTTCCTCATTGAGGTGGTGACATACTGCTGTTTCTGTAATGAACCTTTCTCTCTGCAAATGCTGCATCTACCCAAGGTTAGACCTGCCTGTCACATACTCCCAGAACTACATACCCTCACACACACATTCTACACATTCATGTCCTGAAATGTATGCACTATATGCTTTTTACAGTTTCACATGATCTAACCAATTCTTTACATGAAAATGCAAGTGCAAGCCAGTTGTTGACCATCAAGGGTAATGATACAAGCCTTTTTGCCATTGCAATATGCAGCAGTGTAATTGCAATATTTTATTTTGTTCATATCGACCAACCAGTTCAGCTGTTCTAATGTTGTAATGTAATGTACAGTAATAATGCAAGCAAGCATATACAGTAATAATGCTTACATTACATTAGCCTGTGGTTTCCTGCAGTTTCTCTGTGAAATCAACGAAACGCTTCTAAAGATTATGGTGAGTGACATAACATAGATCAGCAGCTTCTGAGAGTCTTTTAAGCTGTATGTAAACTACATAATAATACACTGCATTATTTTGAATATATTAATAACTAATTGGCTTACTAAACTGCAAATCAAAATCATATAAATTATTTCTGCCGATGTGGACACATATTATTGTGCACGAGTAAACTTTAAATTATTCTCTTTTTTTAACATTAAATAGCTGCCTTGTTATTTAGTTCTGCTGAGAAGTTTATTTCTGTTATAGGCTACATTAAGTCTAAACCACTAAGCTACGTCGATTTGTCTACTGCAAATTCAAATCTGGACAAGTGGGTGGAGAGGGCAAGTATTTGGGCAAGTATTTATGGTGATGATTTTGTTGACAGTCTATGTCCATTGTTTGTTAGCACCATTAACCTAGCAGCTCCTGCTCTAAAGTAAAGAAGCAAACTTATACCAAAAGCTTCTTGGCTGATTGACTGCATCAGTAGTCAGTCAGGTTAAATAGTTAAACTGGTCAGCCAATTACACCAAGGCACTATTTTGGAAAAACACCTGTCATACAGTATCTAGAATGAATCAAAAGGCTGAGTCATCCAATCAGAAGTTCTCATTCTGCTAGTGGAGCTCGGTAGAACATAGAGGACATTTTTTTTTATTATTTTAATACGTTTTTACACAAAACGACAAGATTCAGTGGTGCAGAGGGAGGAGTAGAAGTTTTAAGAGGAAAATAATTTTTGTTCATTTGATGAAATCCATGTTCCTATCAAATGAAAAAATAAAATTCTCAAGAAACCCATAACAGCCCACTCCTTTCCATCTGTTTGAGTGGTGCCTCATAATCAACTCTAAGTGGAACTTGCCAGCCTCGGCTAGTTAAATAATGACTGAGCCTTTTTTCCTCCTCTCTTGCTGGTTTGTCTTTATTTAAATGCACTCTATGTATGAGTTCAGTTTGAGGGGGCAGGTGACATTTGGCAATTTCCTCATTTAGAAGCGATTGAATGGCCATGTCCCATGCTGCTTTGCTTTCTTTCTAGTTCTTTCTTTTCGTTTCGATGCTGCCTGGGAAGAGGGCGTGAAATGGGATTGCATTGTGGAATGGATCTCCTCAGATCGCTGCAGCACAACTGCCTTTTCCCTCAGCCTCACCACAACCATGGTAACCGCTGTGGTGTCCATGGCAATTGAGGTGGCCCCCGCAGTGTCGGCTCTACTTCAGGATTTCTTGGACCTCAGATGCAAAGAGAGCGTTGTGGTCACTTAAAGTCCTACGGTCTTTTTAAACCATGGCCCAGCTCTTCAGCAAGCCTGTGAATATCACCATGGACAGACACATAACAGATCATCTCTCTGCTCATCACTTAAGCAGCTCCATGATAAGTGTCAGAAGCAGACAACTGCTTGCATTATGTTCCCTTTCTGTTGTGACTTTGTCTCAGGCCTGCTGTTTAGTCTGGTATGGATGCCAACACAAACCACACACATATATACTCATGCTGTTTCTTACTCCTGGTTCTCTCTTGGCTCTGTTTTGTCATACCTAGGGCTGTGCAGTTGGAGCAGATGTTTCCTCAGCATGCAGGCGGACTGTTCTTGCTCAGAACTTACAAACAACCACTCAGAACTAAATCCCAGCTACGGCCCTTTCAGACTATTGCTGGATGAACAGCCATTTGTGTACAAAGCCATTTGTGTGACTCCTTTGAGGTTCAGCTTTTGATGTTATTTGCTTACATGCGTTTACACCTATCACATCTGTCTGCCTTACAGCACATATTCATGGTAGAAAGGACAGGGAAGGAGGAGTTGGTGGTGAGGGGGATGGACACAGAGTGAGTAAGCAGGAATTGGAAAAGCGTGCAGTATCATCACTGAATGCCAAAAAAGAAGGAAGGGGGTGCTCTACAATAGTGCCAAGGTCAATGTGGTACCCTTTTTGACCCCTGGCCTGATTCCTGCTCAACGGATTCTCCACTCTTATCTGTTCTGCTCAGAGGCTCGTTGGGCCCTGCCTGTTGCTTTCTGGGCCACAGTGGAATCAGATGCTCAGCAAGAGGAGAGTCAGGGTAAGTAGTGTGCTGCTTATTTTGGACTGGACTAGACTAGACCTAGTGTGCTTAGCTACATTCACACAACAGACCTATCTTAGTGGTTCACCATGTGACACTGTTTGCTTTCTGGAAAAGGAACATTGCACAAGACATCCTTCAGTTGCAAATACAAAGGCTTATTTGGTGGGGTTTTTTTGGTTCATCAGCTGTTCTAAAGCCTAAACTGGAGGGATATGGATGGCCTTGCGGAAGTTCTGCAACAATGCTGAAGGAAGTACTATCGTTCGCCTGTCTGCACCTGAGTATCACTGACTGCAGAGCAAATCGAGGGTCTTTTGTCCCCTTGTGATCCACTTCTTAACAATCAATTGAACTGTAGCACTTTGCTATAGTGAGTGAAGCTGTTTTAAGAATTATTCAATGCTGAAGTCCACATGTTGCTGTTTTGCAGCCTCCCACATGGTCTGTAGAGATTGTAGTTACATAATCCAGTTCAGGCTAGCTTTAGGAGGAGACCGTTCACCAGACCAGTTCCTTGACCCAAGGCTGACCTATTACAGAAATCATTTCCCTTACAAACCTCAAGACAACCTCCTTTATTATATAGTTTGCCACATGTGGGAAAGTGCTTGTAACTGTTCTGTGGTCAGACAGTGACACCAAAGAACTTTTGTGTTCTGAAGTCAAACAGATAGTTCAACCTTTGATGCAATGTGGGCATGTTTCAGTTCAGCCCCTGTTCTCTGGAGACACTTAAAAGGTTTTATCATTTACAGATTCTGTGCTGCGCCTCTGCTGAGAGTGTGTGCATAGTCAGAACTGAGGGGTAAAATGCATTTATTTTCTACATAGGTGTTTGATTATGGGAACTATTTAATACAGGGATGAAAAAATTAATAAAATTGGAATGCACAACCTTTATAAACTGTGTAACGCTCTCTGTATTTTAATGATTCCACAGATGACTGAAGCGAAGGCCTTTTATTTATTTATACAAAACAGATCAAAATAGTGCATTTACAAATAACCCAACAGAACACATCCAGTACATGTAAAAAAAAAAGTTCATTAATTGAGTTAAAATGTTCATAAAGAAACATCAGGGTTTAGAAAATAAAATACAGTACAGTTTTAAAAGGAAAGTGCTTCCCATAAGTATAGTTCAGGCTGAACGGTAGCTGTACATGAACAGAGACTTTGGCTTCTCTGATGATTGTTGGGTATTAGGCATGACTTAAAAACTCAAATAAGCAGAATCTAGGTTTGCACTGCCTTTCTCTTATACTCGTTCTCTGAAAGTTGGAAAGGTTCATTACACTAAACAGTTGATGCCATACAACCACTTTTAATTCCCTAAAACCAAAAATTTCAGTGGATGGTTCTTAAAAAAATAATGAAAAATCAATCATAAGGTTGGGCAGTTCTCCAGGACCGGGTTTATGCTCCAACCTAGAAACAATGTGGACTGTATGGGGGTCCCTGAGGACAAGTTTGAGAACAACTGCTTTAGGATATCTACAGTGGTTGTTCTCGGGCAGGGGTGCACAATCCTGGTCATGGAGAGCAGCCTGCTTCAATTTGACTCTGAACTACTGTTTTAACCATGTTCCTTCTTATTGTCTATTTATGAAAGCATGGGGTCCACATACAGATCTCCTCTTAGCAGATTCTAGGGGGTAGGGACTAGGACCCTAGGTTCAGGAGATCGGAGTTTTAGTGGTCGTTTTGTTCATGGCTGTGTTTGCTGGATTCTTGCTGAGGTGGGCGATACCTGCAGCAGATGGCAATGGCAGCTGCTCCTTTACCCCTGTCAGACGCCCGTACCACGCAGGTGTTGCCTCGACCATATGCCCCATGAGTGACTGAACCGTGTGAGACAGAGTTACATCCTGTCAAGGTCCAGGAGTCATCGCACGACACTTCAACCTGAGAAAGTGAGAGGGATAAGTCAAGGTTTATTGCCATATGGACAAAATGTAGGTATGTGTATTTCTCGTTCAGTATTTCCCGCTAATGTAGTCAGTCAGTCACAATGCGGATTGTGTCTGGAGTTTTTGATCTATGAGGCTGAAGTCCATGTATGGCATTTGTGTTGTCTTCTGTACAGAAAATGTATTATTTCAGACACACTTTCAAACTTTAACAGACCTTTTTTTTTGCCATTCTTCCATTAAGACTTAAATGACCTTTATGAATATGACCTCTGTTCTAGCTATGTGTACTATGCTGTGATTAATGCATGACTAGGCCTGAACTCACCTGCTCCTTAAAGCTAGAGGGGTGATGCTCACTCAACCTGCACTCCAGACTTGGGGTGTGGCAACACGAAGCGTGTGACGTTGTACCCGCTCTGGCAGGACACCCCTTGCGGTTGCCGTGGAGAGGCCGCATGGGGTCAATTACGCCTCCGGACTCAAAGTGAGAGCTGCAGCCTGCAGGAAGAAATAACAGCTGTTACACAGCATGCAGACACACACAAGAGGGACATACAGATGCAGAAAAGTAAAGAAGGTAACTACAACTCTGGCTTCTAGTCGAGTCGAGAGTGGACTTTTTGGAAAAGCTGACAATAATAATAGTGATCTAACAGATACTGTCGATTATTATGAATTCGAGTCCAATAGTAAAAAGATAGTCCTCGGCTAGGTCCATGTAGGCATGAAAATTGTTTAAATGACTAATTATCTAGGCTGTAAGTGTGTTATTGATGTCTGGTTATTGTTCTCTTGGTAAGAAGAAGTTTGCTCAATCTTAATTTATGTGTATACATTTACATTTACATTTACAGCATTTAGCAGACGCTCTTATCCAGAGCGACTTACAAAGTGCTTTGCTATTTACCCAAGAAAAGCCTTAGCTAGTTAGAATAGACTAATAATACAAAAGATACCTCCAAGCTTAGACATTGCTAAACACAATACAATAAGGCGACCATAGAATATGTATCTACTAGATATGTATCTACTATACATATCATTTTCTCAAGAAAGCCTGGTACGCTTACACAGTACTGTTAATTACTATCTAAGAAAAACCTTTTATTTTAAAAAGGAGGAAAAAAACTTTTAATCATTTATTCAGTAAGATTAGAATAGAAAAGACTCTGACAATGCAGGCTTTACAAACCAGGCATCAACTGAAGTAACTGCATCTTAGCTAACAGTGTTTAGCATTTCTTTGGTTCTCTGTAGCTCTGTGCTGGAGAAATATCTGACCAAGGTTGAGACTATAGTTCCACAAGACATGTCACAACTCTTACCTGTAAGTTGATGCTCTGGGCTTGGGCATTCTGCGTCCATGCCTGCGTGGAGACTGGCACTGGCCTGGCACTGAACATTGTTCCCTGTGCAGCAGCGAGCTATGGCATACACTCCCTGCCCTCCAATGCCATTATAGGCCACACACTGCTTCTGCCCATCCCGCATCTGCCAAAAGCCAATCAAGAAATGTATTTAATGTTTAATGTGTTTACACTGTAAACTTTTCCCGATTTTCCTCCACAATTTATTTAGATACCCAACCCACTTGTTAGAGCTCTCCCCCCTTATTATATGTTAATGCTCTCAAAGCTGGAAGAGTGAGGACTCTTTTTGAACTGGCAAAACAATGCGCTTGGAGGAAAGTGTGGGGAGAGAGCGAGCCATCTACCTACTCAGAAAGAGCAAGACCTATTGTGCTCTCTCAGGCTCCAGCTGCTGATGGAAAGCAGCATGATTCGAACCAGTGATCTTTGGGTCATCTTTAGTCCTTTAGCCATAGTCCGCTGGACCACTCGGGCCCATGCTGTAAACTTTATCCAATGTTTAAAAGCATTACAAATTGCCTATTAAAATATATATATTTATTTATGGTAAATAAATAACTGACTTGACTATGAAATGGAGTAAGAGGAAAGTTATGTAAATTAAATTTTTGGGCAAGTCATAAACTGTGTCAGTAGACTGGTTTTATACACTGCCCAAAGAAATAAAGGGAACACTCAAATAACACATCCTAGATCTGAATGAATGAAATATTCTCATTGAATACTTTGTTCTGTACAAAGTTGAATGTGCTGACAACAAAATCACACATAAATCATCAAAGGAAATCAAATTTATTAACCAATGGAGGCCTGGATTTGGAGTCACACACAAAAATGAAGTGGAAAAAACACTGATCACACAGGCTGATCCAACTTTGATGTAATGTCCTTAGAACAAGTCAAAACGAGGCTCAGTATTGTGTGTGGCCTCCATGTGCCTGTATGACCTCCCTACAATGCCTAGGCATGCTCCTGATGAGGACTCCTGGACAGTCTGTGGTGCAAAGTGACGTTGGTGGATGGAGTGAGACATGATGTCCCAGATGTGCTCAATCGGATTCAGGTCTGGGGAACGGGCGGGCCAGTCCATAGCTTTAATGCCTTCATCTTGCAGGAACTGCTGACACACTCCAGCCACATGAGGTCTAGCATTGTCCTGCATTAGGAGGAACCCAGGGCCAACCGCACCAGCATATGGTCTCACAATGGGTCTGAGGATCTCATCTCGGTACCTAATGGCAGTCAGGCTACCTCTGGCGAGCACATGGAGGGCTGTGCAGCCAAGCATCCTGCACGGTGTTGGGCTGTGAGCACAACCCCCATCTGTGGACATCAGGCCCTCATACCATCCTCATGGAGTTGGTTTCTAACCATTTGTGCAGACACATGCACATGCACCTGCTGGAGGTCATTTTGCAGGGCTCTGGCAGTGCTCCTCCTGTTCCTCCTTGCACAAAGGTGGAGGCAGTGGTCCTGCTGCTGGGTTGTTGCCTTCCTACAGCCTCCTCCATGTCTCCTGGTGTACTGGTAGCGCCTCCAGCCTCTGGACACTACGCTGACAGACACAGCAAACATTCTTGCCACAGCTCGCATTGATGTGCCATCCTGGATGAGCTGCACTTGTGAGCCACTTGTGTGGGTTGTAGAGTCAGTTTCATGCTACCACGAGTGTAGCCAACATTCAAAAGTGATCAAAACATCAGCCAGAAAGCATAGTTACTAAAAAGAGGTCTGTGGTCTCCACCTGCAGAACTACTCCTTTATTGAGTGTGTCTTGCTAATTGCCAATAATTTCCACCTGTTGTCTATTCCATTTGCACAACAGCATGTGAAATTGATTGTCAATCAGTGCTACTTCCTAAGTGGACAGTTTTATTTCACAGAAGTTTGATTTACTTGGAGTTATATTGTGTTGTTTAAGTGTTCCCTTTTTTTTTGAGCAGTGTATATTCAGCAGTGTCTGGGAACACTAAGTCTTCACATTCTCATGTGATGTGGGAACAAGAGCTGGTAAGGTTTTTTTAATGACTTGTTTTGTGCTCAATCTTAAGAGACAACCCAGCAAACCCAGTGAATATAATCAGTGCTGTTGTAGTATTTGATAACATGAACAATCACTTCTCCTCTCTGTTACACGCCACAGAATACACAATACCTTCTTGCGGCTCTTGTAAATCAATAGAACACTGTGTTATCATATGCATTATGTCTCCTCGCCTCCCACTCAATTTATAAGACATTCATTGTTTTTAATTTAAGATCTATAACTGACTGTAGAGTTTACTTTGATAGTCATTGCCTCTCTCTCTCACCTCTATTTTCTCTCCAGCTCGGGCTCCCGGTGAAAAGCTGGAGCAGCTGAACATCTCCTCACCCTGGCGACACTGAGCCACAGCTGTGTCAAAGCTTGAGACGCCTGACTTCTCAGACCAAACAGAGCGACACAGCAGCGCATCACCTGGGAAAGCACATCAGGCTTTAAAAATATAGTCTGAACATGAGAACAGTAAGAACACAGCAAAAAAATGAAGATCTTATCTAGAACCTTCAATTTTCTGATTAATAGACTGGACACTATTAACCCACTAAAATGAAGACAACTTTACGTGAGATACAGAGTGTTGGGGTTGAGACTATATTGTTAAAAAGGTGTGTTGTTCCAGATGTAGTTCCAGATGTAGTTATAAGCTACGGCACCTCCTTGCATACTTTTCAGATTTATTCAGCATATGTATCCCATGATGTTCATGTAGTGATGCGTATCTTTACAATTTAGTCCATATCACTCAAAAAGAACATACATTTACTATATTAACAGCTACTTCCTCATGACTATTTTATATTGAAGGAAATCATCACTTTCTGTAAAAAAAGTCTTCTGTAAAATTTTGGGTACCTGGAGCTCACAAGGGTAGAATGTGGGCTAGGTGGTTTCCAGGTGGGCATGGGCTCTGACTAGGTCTGTTTTCCCAAATGGGTCCTGTCGTTGCAGCCCTCCTTAATCTCACATGGGTCCCATCTAGACCCATGTGTAGATGGAAACCCAGATGGAGCCCATGCCTAACCCTTGCTAGTTCTGGTTGCCAGCCATACAGGCCCCACATTGACATGTTAGCTGGGTCTGTAGCTAATCTAACATGAAACATTATTTCCAGCAGATCCTAAAGCACAGTACCAGCCTGTCTTTCATAACAATAAAAAGTGCAAAATCTAATTTATCAATGTGTACAGTCTCCCTAACAAGTCTTTTAGTTCTCGTAGTTGGAATTTTCCCCCACTCTTCGTTGCCGAAAGCTGCTAGTTCTGACATATTCTTGGGCTGCCTTGTTGCAAAGCTCCAAAAGCTCCAGTTTGTGTCTCTTCAGGAAGTCTAATGTTTTAGACACGCCTTCTAATGAATGCATTCATTGTTCTAGTTCCTGTAAAGACGTATTGCCAATAGAATGGGACTCTCTGGAGCAGATAAACATGAACCTATTGGCACCATGCCTAATGCCAGGCATGGGCTAGAGGGCTATAAAGCCCCCCAGCATGGAGCTGTGAAGTTGTGCTCTTTAGAATGATGGCGCTTCATCCAATATTTTTGGCATCCAACATCCTGACCTCGCCTAAGCTTTGGTCGCTGAATACAGTCAACTACTCACAATCAACTCCAACATCTAGTAAAAAGCCTTCTTCCCTGCACGGTAGAGACTCTTTTTAATACCCTTAATTTCAGAAGAAACAAAGACTGAGCATGTGTCCCATATATATAAAATTATCTACTTCAGCATTTGGGGTCGACATTTGCATCCAGGATCTGCTGGAATTTTTCTCTAAATGTGATGTTACTGATTTTGCAGTTTTAATTTGACTTTATCATAAATTAGACTAGCAGATTATTTTTCCTTATTTCTTGATTTGACTTTGATTGACATTTCCTGATGTGTTTTGCAGAAAATGTGGCTAGACAGGGGTGTTAATAAAGGTAATATCAACCATGGGCCTTTATATGATCACTTGGACGATATACAATATACACAGTGTGTACATATGTACAGAATGTCCAGTGGAAAACATGTATCTCCACAACTGACTGTATAGTGACTTTACTTTACTTTGAGAATGCAAGAATGTTGGTAACTTTGAAAGGAAGTTACTGTGAAATTCCAACTAATGTTGAGCATTTCTATTTGTCTATTCATCCAGATGAATGTTCAAAAATGGAGATTCATGTTTTTTCACTGGACAGCAGCGATATACACTGTGCAGCCACTGACCTGAGAGTGTAGAGGTGGATTTGGGCAGGGCAGCCACCATGTTGGGGGTAGTGAGCCGATGTTCAGCAGGGAGAGAGTCTGGATTCATCACCTGCTGGACTGAGTGGTGACGGAGTAGCTGGAGCACTTCAGCAGGGCTGGCGTTGGGGTTAGCGTTCAGAAGCACTGCAGCTATACCTGATTTTACACACAAAGCACACACAAAATAGCAGGTTGAGCAATTGCTTTTGACTGTAAATGTATTTTCCACTGTAAGTTTACCACTTTTTTAAGAGTGTGGGGGTGGGTGTGGGCTAACCAGCTGCGTGTGCGGCTGCCTGTGAGGTGCCACTCTTGGTAGTAAAGCAGGTGGGGCAGTCACTGGAGGCACTGATGATGTCATCACCAGGGGCAAACACATCCACACATCGGCCCACGTTGGTGCCTGTGGTTCCCGCAGTCAGTGGCTGGTCAGCAGCATTGGTGGCACCAACAGTTATCACCTACACACAGTCACGGTAATAGTACTGGTAATTATTAATAATCATAAAAATAATATTATTGTACATTAAATGAACTCCTTAAGGGGTTCACATATGTTGGATCATTTTGCTCAATTTAGAAATGTTAAAACTACATATTCTTCATTCTGTCCTTTGTTTAATTGGGTTCTTCTTATAAAGTTTTAGAGATGAAGATCTGATCACATTTCATATTAAACAAACAAAAAAGATGTAAAGGGTTCACAAACATTCAAGTGGCACTGTAGCATTCCATGCTGGCTCTAGCCCATCTGTTGTCATGCATGATAGAAAATGGTAATAAAAAAATAACTAAAATAAATAACTAAACAATTGTTGAAATTCAGTTCATAATAAATGGTTAAGTTTAGTGTCACATCAGATGTTACTTGGCAACAGTAAGTTATCCGTTTTTCAGGAATAAACTGAAATTGGCTAGTTTCCTCATGGGGAAAAAAAGTGTGAATTAATCTGAGCTAACAGGTGGCACAGTGACACAAATCATGCCAAGCACCAGCAAGTTGTGCAGTGGTCAGTGAAGGCACACTAGGGGCCAAAACATTTGGGGACACCTGCTCACACTATATTTCTTCCAAATGCACGGGTATTAAAAGAGAATTTGGCTGCTCCACTCTACTGCTAATGGCTTTCTGTGGAGACTATACACTGTGTGAACAATGAAGGGGTGTCTGGATTCATGTTTGAATATGAATAATTTCATGCAAGCAATTCATAATAAAAAACAAATCTCATCTAACTCTAAAAAAAATGCAGCAGAATCAGTGTGGTACCTCGGGTTCTGAGGCTGGTGAGTACAGACAGGCATCGTCCTGGTAGTTTCCGGCTGCGGCTATAAGAACTGCACCGGACCGCACCATCTCCCGACAAGCAGTGTTTAGAGTACGACTGAACCCCCCAGCAAATGGCAAAAGGACGATTACAGGGCTGATGGGCTGCGTCTGCAGAGATGCGCGGATGTACTCGAGACCTGTGGGTTTTTTGGGATGCATAATATATCATATATAATCTGACGAAGGTCAGAAACTAGATACATTAAATCAGATTACATTTACAGTAGCAATGAATTACTGTTTTTTTTCTTTTAAATGCCCTTTGATCTGTCTAGTAAGATCAATCCGTCAGTATTATTGTGACCATAAACTGTACCACAGCTCCGTCATTATGAAAAATAGACATAACATGCATAATGACACAGCCTACGGCTGCACACAGTACATTAAGAAATACCACTAATTTATTGATCCTACTTGACAAATCATAGGGCAGTCTTTACGTACTACAGATTATTACAGATTACAGATATTACAAATAACATTTTTAGGCACTCATTTGTCATCTGTACCTGATTACACTTCTTTTTTTCCTTCTCATTTTGTTTGTCGAATTTTTCCCTCTTTTCTCCCCATTCAGTACTGGCAGTAAACCAGCCTGTTTATAGCTCCACCTAGCACTAGCCAGGCTCCTGACACTAGGAGGGACTTAAGGACTCCTCCGATGCATGAAAGCCAGCCCCATCCTCTTTTTAAACTGCAGCTGATGTGGATGTGGCATTGCCGGGCAGCCAACATGCTCAGAGAAATGTGCTCTCTCAGGCTCCAGCCTCTGATGGTAAACCGGCACAGTTTCGAATGTGATTCGACCCCCGAGGGCAGGATAGTGGTAGCACATTACACCACTGAGCCACTCATCGGAGTAATGAGTATAATGAATCTAATTACCTAATCACCACCTTGACCAATCATTGTCTCTATGGCTATTTTCATGAATCTGTATGCTCATGCAAGGAATATCAAAAATCATGCAATTTAAGAATCAACATGTTTTTAACATATTTCAATATTGGAATGTAATATATAATAATACTAATCTTGGTGCATCCCTAGAAGCAAATTGAAATTGACTTCAACCTCTACATTGCACATCCAGGCTTTTAGAGTGACTTGATGCCATTGTGAGTGAGGTTTAATTAAACCTTACTGTGAGAGCATGTTTTTTCTGCAAGTTGTGTTTCCGTTTACCTGCCAACACTCCAGACACGGTGCCTTTGCCCTGGCAGTTGAGCACTCGTACACTGTTCACACTGACACCACGCGCCACGCCTGAATCTCGCCCACTCACCACCCCTGCTGTGTGCGTGCCATGGCTGTCGCACTGATTGGCCTGCAGTAGACACAGAAAGGATGAATGGGAGTTAGCGAACGGGAGGGTGATCGTGCAAATGGAGCGGAGGTGTGGGTGAGTAGATGCAGAGTTAGGTGGGTGAGTTGAGTGAGTGAAAGGGAGGGGGACTGGTGGAGGGGTAGGTGGATGTATGTATGGGTACAAACAGTGAACAAACAGATGGATGTTACTCTTTTGCATTTGCATTCAGCTGAATTTCTGGAGCTCAACCAGATCCCCTGTGCAATATGCTACAAGTAGGTGTAGATTACAGGGATTTTACCACAGTTAGGTGCATTTATTAAAAAGCGTGAATATGAATATGATTAAATGCTCCAATATTCAGTGATAAAAGAAAAGAATTACTTATAATAATTCCAGTCCAATTGCCTAGAAATATCGGCTACATCATAATTGTGTAGGACACACTAATACTATAAGGTATCGACTACATACTAATCCTAATAGAGTTTGGCAGGTTAGTACACTACATATGTAAATGAAATGATGAAGCGTTACTATGCCAACATACGTCACTGCAGATGTCATATGTGTGTCCTTTTTGATTGACAAAGCAATACTCATCAGTGTAAATGGGCAACGTATGAATTGTATGGAAATGGAAATCTATAAGTGGTCAGTGGTTTCCTCCTTTTTTGCACGATTAAGGCTGATCCAGCTACCCCTCTACTGACCTGCCTGTGAACTCGGACCCCGTCCTCCTCTGGCACACTGTTGAAATCCGTCACCATCACTCTGCTCTCGATCTCACGATGGCTCGTCTGAACACTGGTGTCCATGAGGTACAGCCCCACCTGAGCTCCATCATCTACACACACACACATACATGCAATATTCAGCCACACCTAAAGTACTGCTTTCAGAATCAGTGTAAAGTCCAATGCTGGAGACCCACTGCCCTGCGCAGTATTGCCTTCATCCAAGACACAGTTCCGCAGAGTAGCATTAAAGCAGCATTATGTAGAATTGGCATTTGTGACTCCTGGGTTCCCCCTACAGTCTGGAAGTGGAATTTGTGCTTTAAGCCACCCCTAAAGGACACCCTTTACACATGCATTTCTGGAGAAGCTGAGGGACACAGAACAGTCACTGAGAGTGAAAGGATCATGTGGACTGATGCTAAAGACTAATATTACAGAATTACGAGCCCAAAGTGGGAATGATGGAAACACAATTGTCCCTGATTCTGAAGCTGGTGTTTTACTGTCAAAATTCTGTCTGACATAATGCTGCTTTAACTAGACTAATACTGACATCAATGTCACACCTTTGATATTTTGCTTTTCAGCACTTTTTGTAGCATTATATGTGATATTTAATGAACAAATTCAATATATAATGCATGTAAATATCCTTACAAGACCCAAATAACTTTTTCATTTAAAGATTGAGCTTGAGGTCATCCTTTATGGCTATTGAAACTAGCATTTAATCCAGCCATGGTAGTGAATGGAGGGCACACACACTTAAACTCGTGACTATAAGTAGTGAGGCTGGAGCAGTGGGCAGTCACCTCAGCACCTGAGGAGCACTTAGGGGTTAGGTGTCTTGCTCAAAGGCACATCAGCCGTACCTGTCGCGATGCCAAGCCCACTTCTCTTTATTGTGTGTGTGTGTGTGTGTGTGCGTGTTGTGTCTTACTTGGTGGTGTGTATTTTCCGCTCTCGTGCTTGATTTGGACGATGCGCTCCAGGTTCCACGGCAAGCCTTGCGCAAACACCGTCGAGTCCTCTTCGATATACTCCACATGAGGGAGTTTCAGCGCCTACACACACACACACACACACACACACACACACACACACACACACACACACACACAGAGAGAGAGTCAGTGTGCTGTGGGGCTTCACTCGTCTCCCGTTGTTTCCGTGAAGGTCCTGCTTACCATGTGCAGGACGTCGCTGCTCATCTTCACCAGGAACCCGCGCACGGCTCCAGAGTAAGTGCGCGTGATCTCCGTCAGGTAGCCTCGCCGCGCCGCTCTGGCTCTGAGCGCGCGCATCGTGCGTTCTACTTGGTTCTCGTGCGTCCCGTTCCGCAGCACCACGATGTAGTGACCGGGCACGCGCCACGCGGCCTGAAGGCACACAACCAGAGAGAGAGAGAGAGAGAGAGCGAGCGAGAGAGCGAGAGAAAGAGAGAGAGAGAGAGCAGTGAGGGGTCACGAGAGCAACATGCACCCCGAAAACCTCTCAGAGCGTCTCAGAGCATTGCGCTCGGCGCGCGCAGATGCCGCTCTGGAGCACAGCCTCAGCACAGTAGAGACGTATTTAATCTGCCATTACTTTTGTTAGCACATATGCTAATTAATTGTTTGTTTGTTTATGTTAAATTACGCAAATAAACAGCAGCAGTGCAAAAAAAAAGCGTGCTGTTTGTAGAGGATGAGGATGTATTTACACTTAGAACATCAACAACACGTCTAATTTGCGCAAAGCTGCCCAAACCATTGCATACTATTGTAAAATTGCATATTCTTTACTATATATATATATATAGTAAAGACATATAGACATATATATATATATATATATATATATATATATATATATATATATATATATATATATATATATATAGTCTAACTGAACTGAGCCCTATTACTGCACGCTAAATACACTAAATAGACTGGAAATTTGAGAAGTCATGTGATGTTGATTGCATGCCATCACAGCTTGTGTTCACTCATATAATTATTTTTGGCCTTTTTACTGCCTTTTATTAATTTGTGGAAGACCTACATCCACATAAGCCTAGGTGTCCCACCGTAGGGCAGCTCACCCTATACATACTGATACATAGGCACTACTAGGTCACCTAAGCCAATAAAATGCCTCCAAACGAGCTGGATTCACCCACCCACGTGTCTGTCTGAACTATTTCCTCTGAAATCAAGGGCTTTCATTTTTCACTAATGTTGGGTGATTAGTTCTGGAACTCCACTCAGTGAGAGCGCAGATGAACATCTGTATGCTAATCTGGACCATTAGACGATACTTCAGGACATGTAGGGGGTCGTTTCCTCCCTGTGGTGGTCTTACCTTAGTGCACCTGAGGAACTGAGCGGACGGCGCAGACTCGAGCTCCGGCTGGAAGTCGTCTTTGCGGATCAGGGACAGGATCAGCTCTACATCCTCAGTGTAGTCTTCTTCCTCGTGAGCGGTAAGAGCCGTCACACGCAGCACGAGCAGCAGCGCGAGAGCACCCAGACTCCTCATTACTGCACAGCCTCGGTCAGTCGGACTGGCTCAGGTAAGCAGCAGCAGCAGCAGCAGCAGCAGCGGCAGAGCGTCTGGAGGAGTGTGAAGTCTAGTGCATGTTGGGGTCACTGGCTGAGGGACTGATTGAACACCCTGATCGGCTGTCTCCTTTAGGGCGGGGCCATGACGTGTTCACGGCTCACGCCATCGCGTTCTGATCGCACCATCTCTGCCTATATAAACTCACCTTCAGCCTGGAGTCAGATTACACAGCCGTGCCCCGCGCGCGGGGAAACCCACTGGGAGGAGGAAGCTTCTGCACTGGTGATTTAGCAGTGCCACCTGCACTTGTGATCTAACGCCCAGTTCAATCTGGAAAGTCTGAGACTTGAAATGCGATTTACTCTTACAGTAGTTTTCACTGTATAGTGAGTATTAGCTACAAGTTTGGAGTCAAAACGTCCACATCCTTTAAAAACAGCAGGGGTGGACAACTCCAGTCCTTGTGAGTCATTTAATAAAGATACAATTTTATCTATTTTTTTTTTTTTTTACATTTTTATATAGTTCTAACTTGAAATAACTTTTGATAGTTCTAACTTGATATAATTTTTAATATAGATATAACTTGATATATTTTTATATAGTTATAACTTTATATAACTTTCAATGTAGTTATAACTTGATATAACTTAATGTAGTTATAACTGGATATAACCGTTAATGTAGTTATAACTTGATATAACTTTTAAAATAGTCATATGTTGATATAAAAATATAGTTATAACTTTTAATGTAATTACTTGATATAACTTTTTAAAATAGTTATAACTTGATATAACGTTTAATGTAGTTATAACTTGATATAACTTAAAATAGTCATATGTTGATATAACAATATAGTTATAACTTGATATAAAAATATAGTTATAACTTGATATAACTTTTAATATAGTTATAACTTGATATAACTTTTAATGTAGTTATTACTTGCTATAACTTTTTTAATTATTTTAACTTGATATAATGTTTAATGTAGTTATTACTTGCTATAACTTTTTAAATAGTATAACTTTATATAATGTTTAATGTAGTTATGACTTGATATAACTTTTTAAAGTAGTTATAACTTGATATAACAATATAATTATAACTTGATATAAAAATATAGTTATAACTGGATATAACTTTCAATGTAGTTATTGCTTGCTATAACTTTTTAAATAGTTATAACTTGATATAACAGTATAATTATAACTTGATATAACTTAATGTAGTTATAACTCGATATAACCGTTAATGTAGTTATAACTTGATATAACTTTTAAAATAGTCATATGTTGATATAAAAATATAGTTATAACTTTTAATGTAATTACTTGATATAACTTTTTAAAATAGTTATAACTTGATATAACGTTTAATGTAGTTATAACTTGATATAACTTAAAATAGTCATATGTTGATATAACAATATAGTTATAACTTGATATAAAAATATAGTTATAACTTGATATAACTTTTAATATAGTTATAACTTGATATAACTTTTAATGTAGTTATTACTTGCTATAACTTTTTTAATTATTTTAACTTGATATAATGTTTAATGTAGTTATTACTTGCTATAACTTTTTAAATAGTATAACTTTATATAATGTTTAATGTAGTTATGACTTGATATAACTTTTTAAAGTAGTTATAACTTGATATAACAATATAATTATAACTTGATATAAAAATATAGTTATAACTGGATATAACTTTCAATGTAGTTATTGCTTGCTATAACTTTTTAAATAGTTATAACTTGATATAACAGTATAATTATAACTTGATATAACTTAATGTAGTTATAACTCGATATAACCGTTAATGTAGTTATAACTTGATATAACTTTTAAAATAGTCATATGTTGATATAAAAATATAGTTATAACTTTTAATGTAATTACTTGATATAACTTTTTAAAATAGTTATAACTTGATATAACGTTTAATGTAGTTATAACTTGATATAACTTAAAATAGTCATATGTTGATATAACAATATAGTTATAACTTGATATAAAAATATAGTTATAACTTGATATAACTTTTAATATAGTTATAACTTGATATAACTTTTAATGTAATTACTTGATATAACTTTTTAAAATAGTTATAACTTGATATAACATTTAATGTAGTTATAACTTGATATAACTTAAAATAGTCATATGTTGATATAACAATATAGTTATAACTTGATATAAAAATATAGTTATAACTTGATATAACTTTTAATATAGTTATAACTTGATATAACTTTTAATGTAGTTATTACTTGCTATAACTTTTTAAATAGTTATAACTTGATATAATGTTTAATGTAGTTATTACTTGCTATAACTTTTTAAATAGTTATAACTTTATATAATGTTTAATGTAGTTATAACTTGATATAACTTTTTAAAGTAGTTATAACTTGATATAACAATATAATTATAACTTGATATAACAATATAATTATAACTTGATATAAAAATATAGTTATAACTTGATATAACTTTTAATGTAGTTATTACTTGGCAACTCAATAGTTATAAATTGATATAATAAATTGATATAATATTTAATAGGTATAACTTGATATAACGTTTAATGTAGTTATTACTTGCTATAACAATATAGTTTTAACTTGATATTGACTTGATATGAACTTACAAGTTATTATTTAAAATAATTTAATGTAGTTATTATTTAATATAACCTGAAATATAGTTATAACTTGATATAACATTTAATATAGCTATAACGTGATAGAACGTTTAATAGTTATAATTTAATTTAACACATCATTTACTTTTCTTGAAAGAAAGTATATGTAATTGTAACGACATGTAAAAATGTAAACAAAAAGTGTAAATGTTTTGAGAAAAAAGGATGCACTATCCTACAGCATATCTGTCCTTTATTTCCTTCAGTAGCTGTGGTGGTTAATTTGGCATGTGCTGCATGTTTGTGTGATTGACAGTGCGTGGGCTGCTGGGCTGAGCTAAGTGAGCTGCATAATCCTAGTTATTATAGGTGACAAGTGAAACGCTGCCTCTGGCATACAGATTAGGTGGAGTGCTGCCCCCTGCAGATTGGTTGTACATATTGCATTTTGTGATCTACAACATGATATACAGTGTCAAATGTCCAAAAGTATCTAGAAAGCTGCTATAATCTCCACAGAAAAACATTACCTATAGAGCGGAACACCCTGGAGAAGCATTCGGCTGTGGATGAGTGGATGGGCCTCCGTCTGGTACCTTTGGGATGCGCTGGAGTGGTGTTTTAAAATGCAGACCTAATCATCCTACATCAGAACCTGATCTTACTAATGAATGCAGTCAACCCCCCATCTAGTTTAAAGTGGGGGTCCACATATTTTTGGAAATGCAGCGTAATTTAGTGGCATCTTTGATCTTGTGTTGAATGTAGTAAACTTCACCTAGACTTTCTTGACAAGAGAAAAGGCGCGTGTTCTGCTGCTGTTGAAATAAATAAAGGGAGAAACACTTGCTGTGTAAGGTGCACTCAGACAGTGCCATAAGCAAATGCACATTCACCTGTGACTGAGAGATTCTATTTCACTGAGTTGCACCATTCAGCACTGGACAGGTTGCCAGGGGTGATGAGCATGCTTTGATGCGCCATCTAATCCACTCTAAGTGAACCCTGTTTGCCTGTGTGTGCGTGTCTGTACGTGCGCCTTAACACAACAGCATGCTGGTCTGGTTATTTTCACGGCAGTGCTGTCATGTTAGTGCAGATGGCTCAGAGAGGAAAAACAGAAAACAGGTGAACCTTAATACTAACATGCACTCCAACCTACCATTCATATCACTGTATGCACATGTTGTACTAGAGGATTATTCTTTGGAGACACACATTACGTCTGTTTAGCTATTTCATTCATCATACAGGGAGCTTTCTTCCACATCCACTCCATCTCCCTTGATAGTGGCTCTGCTGATTGAGTGTATAGTAGAGAATACGGTAGAGTAAGGCTGCTGATTGCACTACAAAGGGGCATTTAGAAGCTTACGCCCCAAAGCGCTCTCTCTTTTCCTCTGTCTCGCCCTCTCATATTCACCGCTCTCCTGTCTCCATGGAAATGTGAACCAAGGTCAGTTGATTGTGTGAGTATGTGTGTGCGAGTGTGTGTCTTATCCAATGTATAATCCTCCCAGTGCACTGTTTTGACTTCAGTGGGTCTGGAGAACTACAGCAGTGTCATTTTGCATTGACTGTATTAATCCTGATTCACTGCACATGCAAAGAAAAAGGCAAAGGCAGCTCTTCAAAGGAAACTCTTTAGTTCAGAAAAGCAGAAGAACTATTTTAAGCAATAATTTGGCCATAGTTTTGCTGTGGAGCCATGAGGCTAATGCAGCTAACAAGCAACAAGAGGTTGCAGACCAGCATGCCCCAGTCTCACAGTTTCCTCAAACTTGCTCAAACTTGTGGTTTCTGACAACAAACTGTATGACAGCACTGGCAGAGTGGACCAGAACCAACTCTGTCTCTTTACCTTCTCTGAGTAAATGGCCACCCAGCCCGACCTGCTGGAAGACTGCCCGCTGATGTCCCCTCTACCTGCGTCAGACCAGCTGCCACCTACCAGTCCGACCAGCAGACCCAGCCCCCACCACCACCCATATTAGACCAGCGGCACACCCTCCTACCACTGCTACTGGCCTAATGACCATGTTAAAACCTGACTGGACTCTTAACTGTCTGCCACTATTAATGTCACCACTATTAACTATCTACACCATGATTAGTATATTATGATTATGATCAGAGCAGTTATACAGTATAGATGGTTTGGTCATTGTTATCAATAATGTTTAAATAGTTCTGATCAGAGGAGGATAGATGGGTCCCCCTTGTGAGTCTTGGTTCCTCCCAAGGTTTCTTCCTCTATGAGCTTTTCCTTGCCACTGTCGCCATTGGCTTGCTCACTGGGGGTCTTAGATCCATCATGTCTTACGTTATTTCTTTTTTGTCTCTGTCTTTTACTAATTATGTAAAGCTGCTTTGTGACGACAACAGTTGTAAAAAGCGCTATACAAATAAATTTGACTTGATTTGACCTGTGGTTTTTGAGAACTAAAACAAAATGTATAGCTGGTTAAATGTCACATACTTGTCCAATCGAAAATTGGAAATGAGAAACACTTCATGGATCTGGCATAAATTGGCAGCTAGCTAATAAACTACAACAACCATTTTACGAAGTCTTACACATTGGACGAACACATTACTGTTCAGAGAAAGCTAACGTCTCACTTGAAAGCAGCATAACTGCACAGTGGAATCATACAGCAGTGGATGTAGTGTAGTGGGTACCAACAACATGTTTCCTGTTACAGACTGGGGTTCAAATCACAGGCTGGATAGATACAACATGCTACGCCAATAAGCAGGACTCCTAACATCACATTCTCCTAGCTGATTTCTAATGAGTGGGTCCAATTGAGTGAGGAAAAATATCATTGCAGGCCTTTAGGAAGTTCTAGATACAGTATGTCACTAAGTGCTAATAGGAGTGGTATCATAACCAGACAGCTCTGTGCCAGGACTCTTTTCTGAACACTGTAAAACTGCTGGATAAAAGACAGAACATATGTTAGGTTTCAAATATCTATATCCAAGGTCCAACATCCAAGAAATGTTCATGTGTTCCAGCATTCGCTTAGTGCCAACATAAACCTAGAGCCACATGGGGGCTATAGCAATGTTTTTACTCGTATTTTGACTCGTATGAGTTTTAACTAGTATGAGTTTAAGATTAATTTACTCCCAGGCAACATGCTTATTTGGGCTCACATGGGTGGAGAATGGGCTAGGTGGGTTCTCGGTGGGCATGTGTTGGTACTGGACCCCATTTGGGCTTCCCGAAAAGTGCCCCATCATTACAGCCCACCTTAATCTTACATGGGTCTCATCTATGCAACCCAGATGAGGTCCATGTTTAATTCTTCCTGGTCCCATTACTGACCCTGGTAGGACCCTGCTTGGGCATCCACATGTGGGAACCCAACATGGAACCTATGGGTACTTAACTTTCTGGTTCCCAGTTGGACTACCCATACAGGCCCCACTCAGGCTACTACCAGTTTGTTTTTTACATTTGTTGATTTTTATGGATAGCGTTATTTCATGCAGGATCAGAAACAACATAACCCATCCAATTTTAGATGAATAACTCAACATGGTTTAAGGCAAGTGCGTGATGACATTCCGAACTTACTGACTGCATTAGCTTCATAGTTCCAGTGCAAAAAAAAACATGGTTTGACTGATTGACCACATTTAAGGTGAACATGAGTACATTAGATTTTTTTTTTTATTACATTTGTTTTGGTCAAAATTTCACTTTGTCATTTATTCACTGTCCAGCTCTGAGGTGAAGTAGCAGGAGTCATCCACCTTGCCATAGTAGAGCTCAGGCTCAGAGCCTGGCTTTGTAGTCTTGCTGCCAGTGAGGGGGGTGCTGGACCGGTGCACGCTTGGAGAGCTGTGAAGAATAACAGGGGGCTCAGGAGCTTTGCTCTCTGTCTGGGCGAGTGAGAATACTTCATCGTCTTCTCCTTCGTCTTCTATATATAAACAAGCCAGAGGAGCTTTGAGGGGTTCTGTTGGACTGCCAGATTTTGAGGGAGAAAACATCAGCAAAGAAGGGAAATGCAAATAGACAGTGTTGGGTAGACTGTCAAAAACAGTAATCCATAAATAGTAAGGTATACTATGGGATTATAAGTAGGGCTACACGACATTGGTATAAAACACTGACATGAATTTTTTTCAGCAATAAATATTACATAATAATACAGAAATTTTCACCACAATTCACCAGAAGTCATGACATTAATGTTGTAATCCATTGAATCCAAGATTGGGGTAAAATAAATGATATTGGGCAGATATTACTCTCTCTGGTTAAAAAGTTGTTGATTGATGTGTTTGGTATCATTTAACATTGCATCTGATATCCTGCAGTGTAACTTTTTTTGCTGAAATTTATATATTGTGCAGCCATAATTGCAAGCAAATCCAGATTAATACTTAAGTACTACTGATTCAATTCTGTATTTGGTCAAAAAGTAGTACTTCATCAGCATCAGTACTATCATCAGTGTACCTGCAGTTTCTGTACATGACTAGACTGTTGCCCACACTGAACAGAAGGCCCTTAAGACACCAATCTTAAAGTGTTTACTAATATTCTATTAATGCAATATGCTTCTGCAGTCACACAAACAAGTGCCTGGCCATGTATCGTTCTCACTCTCCCTTGGTTCTCCCATCCCATCAATATTCCCATGAATATAATCTCATCATAGACTGTATAACTACATTTGCCGTCTGGCAAGATTCAGTCGGCTGACCGCGGAGCCTCATTAGTGCACAACTGATTGGAGCACTGATGTATAATGAGTGTTGATAGAATATCCACAAGCTCACAAAGACAGCGAAAGCCTTCTTATCTGCTACAATGAAAGAGATGGAGTTACTCTGGATAAATGGACTGGGGGTCAACTTAAATATGTCCTTTTGACCTTGTTCAATCTCAAGCGTAGTATTAAGCTTTGCTGGTACAACATTTATGTCACACATATTTCCAAAATATATATTTAATGTTGTTCACTGGTTGTCCTTTCTTGGAGCACTTCTAGGTTCTAACCACTAGGTTCTAACCACTGCATACTGGAAACACCCTGCTAGACCAGCTATTTTGCCCATTTTCTCTGCTTCCATCACATAAACTGCTCACTTGCTACCCAATATATTTATCCCACCCCTTAACAGGTCTGTTGTACCGAGATATTCTCTTGCAACATTATTCACTTGTTATTTAATGTTATGGCTGATTGGTCTATGTTAACATACAGTTGCCAGTCTAAGTAGACTGAACAAGGCACAATAGGGCAAATCAGAGTATGGGATACTCTTAAATCTTCAGCAACAAAAAACAGCTTGTGTAACTATAATAGATAAAGAGAGTCACTGGACATCAAACCACACAGGTAATATAATTGGACGAAAGCTGGGCACAGATGTTGAAGGTGTTATGATTATACAGGTTATATATATTGTTGTGTCCTACCTGACCTGCAGGATCTCTGCTTCAGCACACAGCTCCTGTTTCTCAGCACTCCCCAGCATTTCCTGGTCCGGCAGTATGAGTGTGACCTGCAGGACAACATTATCAAGCCTTATGTAATGCTGAGCTGTGATCTGAAACCTAATGTACCAGGTGAACTGATGACCACCACATTTTGGTGTAAAACAGACTGCATTTAGCCAGGCTGTTGGACCTAACATGTACGTGTCTGATTCATCTAATTCGGAACTGTCAGAATCAGATTTCATACAATCACAGTAATAACAAATTTAAACAAATGAAAATATGAGCATTTTGTCTTGCAATCCAGGTCCAGACAGAATGCATGGACTTAAAATATAAAAGACAAAGTGCAATTCTGGAGAACCACCTTAATCCACTACTTCCAGTTAAAAAAAAACCCAACAATGTAGCTACAGTGCCAACTTCCAAGACTATGACAAGCTTAAGCCTTGACCTAACAGGAATTTGAATGGTTAAATGATATTAGCATTGCAGTTTGGTTCAAGACAAGACATAACATCCACAATACCTGCACACCATATACCTCCTATAGATCTGAACTGAACTAAACCAGTGAAATTATGAGTGCTTGTAGATCAATTTTTTGCTCTTTGTACTCACCCTTGGGTAGCACTGGCACATGCTCCACGCAGTCCCAACACCCACCATCAGCGCCCCCATGGAACAGAAAGTGGCAAACACCTGCGGCTCCTCCACGGCCATCAGAAAAAAACCCAGCGCCACTAGCACCAGCCCCAGGACGATGAGCCCGTAGCGGTAGGGCTTGTTTTCTGCCATGTAGGAGAGCGTGGAGGTTTGCTGTGATCAAACACCAGTGGGTGTATTTTCCAATGGGACTGAGGAGCAGTTCAGTGACTTTACCTCTAAGGGGGTGAAGGTGAGTCCAGGTAGGTGGGTCAGGTGTGACTGGCGTTTAGCATGGCCAGTGGAAGACGGTGCTTCCTGATCATAGCAGCATTAATGGACCTTGACTAGGTGACCTTCCCCCAGGCTGCATTTTTTTTGCTTAAGTAATGGTGGTAAACCTTTCCAATGCACCATGGGGTTTTAGGGCAAGTGTAGAAGGGCTGGACTGGAGAAACACCAAGTATCGCTGTACTGTTTTTGTGTACTCCAGGCGGCATCTGGGATCAATATCAGCTGTGTTAACACTGGTCTAGAATCTGCACCAGTCCAGATTTGCTGCACGTCACTTGATTTTAACAACATGAATCATGCCATGAAAGGCACTTGGATGAGACCCACAGAGCTTGCACTGTTTACAGACATTACAGAGTGCATCTGCGCAGGGTTAATTAATAAATAATGGGAGCATGTTTCCAACTCCATTTAGCAAACCGACCTGTCTAATATAGTGAATTTGGGTCAATAATATTCAGATGCAGCAGCTAATAGATTCACAGAGTTGTCTCTCAATCACAGACGGCCCTATTTATCATTCATTAGCTATACCCAGTAGGAATGCAGTCTGCCGGCGACCTACATGCAGCAATATACCAGCAGGCCACTCATTTCAATCAGTCAGTCAGTCAACACTGATTACTATGCCACTGCTTTGCACTGTGACTGGATATCAGTGACTTGTTAATGCTGAAGTGAAGGAAATATGCTCATGATTTATGCAATTATTTTTTTATTTTGAAGTGGCTTTAAATAAGCACGACACAGCTGAAGAAAAACACACACATCACAAACCGTGATAGGCATTAAGAAGTGAAGGTCACACATATGTATAAAAAACATACACATGCTGCACATAAGCCCATAGAAAGGTACAAAGCCTGAGAAATGAGCATGTAAAATAAGTGCAGCTCCCTTTTTGTCTTATTCACAACAACGAAACAAATGTAACAATGATGAAAAGTAAAAATCCTCTTAAATAACACATGCAGCTACATGATTTTTAATGTGTATCAGGTATTAAACTGAATAAAGTTCCAAAGGCAACAGCCAGTATTCATTTTTACTGTTTCAAAAATAGGCACTGTTCAGGTAAATACACAGGTTGCAACGCTGCCGACGCTTTCAGCTAGGAGAGTAACTGAATACCCATTACATAAAATATATGAGCACTAACTATGTAGTCTATAAGTGGCTTTATCTTGTGGCTTCTCAAAAATCCACTTCCCTGGCTGGTTTCTTTTAAACACTGAAGTGTTTAGGAATTTTTTGACGTTAAAAAAGGGACTAAATTAAATCTTTAACAGGCTTTGGACTGGAAGGTCACTGCTTCAAATCCCCTGGCCCAACAGGAAGTAGGAACACTTTCTACTACCTCAACATTCATGGATGAGGTGCCCTTGAGCAAAACACCCAATAGCACACCAGAGGCTGAGGGGATGTCCAGCACTTCGGGTGTGTGTTCTCGGTGCCCTAATTGCTAGCATAGATGTGCGTGTTCATTGCTGTGGATGGGTTAAATGCGAAGGTTGAATTCTGTCGCAATGCTGTGCAGTGCTGATGGACCGTACTTTCCCTCCCTCCTTATACATTTACAAAATCTACAAAATTCTGGATTTATTATGAATATATTCAAAATTCTGGGGTGACCTAAACTTACCAGTGTAAAGGAGCATTTTATCACTACGTAATATGAAGGTGTATAATCTCTTAGGCTACGTTTACACATTTTTTATGTGCTTAACAAATGAATTTATGTGCATTGCTGTTGAGTTGTGTACGTGTTTGTGGATCTCTTTAGCAAAAACTGCAAAAGCTGGAAAGGAGACGTGTGTATAATCAAGCCAGTCGCTCCTGCCCTGCTGAATCTTCATAGCTGGGTTTCACAGCTATGGATCTGAGCTAACAGTATAAAATCTCCATGAATTACTAAAGCCCCACCCCACACCATCTCCTATTGGCTGATACGTCAGACTACGCTCTGTCAAATGTTGAACGAAGACTAACTGTGACAACCTGCTATGTTCTGCTGTCTCTCATCGTATCGTTGTGAGCCATGTAAATGCAGTCATAGGCTTCCCACTGATGTTAGAGCCAGCTGGAAACAAGAAGTTGTAGAAATACTCTCAAATATGTCAGACCTAAGATTTCCTCTTCTCATAAACTACGAAAAGAGGCCATCTGTATTCATCCAAACTCAATGCCAAACTAATGACCTACATCGGTCATTAGTTCTATTTATTAAAGCATGACTCTGCCCTTAGGAATGGTTCTCCCAGCCTACACGTAGGCTTCGCTTCATTCTTCCCCACTCAGAGGACTATGTCTTCAAGTCAGAATCTGCATTGCACACATCTGACCTTTTTTTTTTTCTACACCACTGCCTTATGGCGTTAACCAACACAACATCTACCCTTGTGTACAGGCCCCGATTGCCTCATAGAAATAAAGTATTTATGGCCTGTTAATCCACTGAGAAATGTATCCACCAGAGAGCGAATTAGCTAAAAATCCATTTATAGGCCACAGATTGTATTCCTGAGTCACTTCTAGCAGAGCTTATACACTGACTCTAAATCACACTACCTCCTCCTCTTATCTCAAAAGTAAAACCTCTAAAACGTCAGCTGGGCGACTCCAACTAATGACTCTTTATGGTCTTCAAAGATTTCCATGTTGAGCAGTCTTACAGGAAGACCACAGTTCCCTGCAGTGGCTGGGTTACACTTGCATGTTGGGTGGTATTTTGAGTCATTACAAGCCACAAGACCAGCAGTGAGTCAATCATATATGTGACTGAGAAGGAACATATGATATGGCGAAAGTCAGCGATCACTTGTGGTACTCATTCAGCCTGAGTTAGAAACAATACAAATGCTCAACACTTACAAGCAACTGTTTTAGGCAACATTAGCACCTAGCTCGTAATATCGGTTAGCGTCACCCTCACATGGCCATGCGAGCACTGCAGTGATCATAGCTGGTTGAGGGATGTGGTGGTCTTCATGACAGTCTCGTACGGCGGTGGGGGCTCCATGTCCCAAGGGGGTGGTGTACCAGGCAGGCTGTGGAGACTGGTGAGCGTTGTAGGGCAGCGCTGAATAGAGCGCCGCTCTTCCGCTGAAGCCCTGCGGATTCTGTCCAACCTCCTGTTGAAAAAATAAATAAATACTAATACTATAATAAAAATGTCAGTGCAATCAACACAGCAACACTGTCCATGGACAAAAAACGCGTATCAGTACAAACAGAATTAGAGCGTCAAGATGGTTGCTATTACCAACCACCACCAGCCTCCACCTGCATTAAAAGACCTCTAATAAGACACTATTTTTTTTGCTGTTTTTCAGAAGTGACGTCACGTCTCTCCCTCCTTCCTCCCAATCGCCACCAGAGTGGTCCCGAAGACTGCCCAGGGGTAGGCCCTGCCCCTTGCTACTATGTTCAGCAGGATCCGCGAGATTCCCTGTGGCGCTGGGCTGACAATGGGGCCTAAGCCAAAGACTATCAACAGTTTTAACCTGCTAATATTGTTCCCATCTCATTAATTCAAGATTAAATTTACGATTTACTGCCCTCATGTCTCCAGAGTCTGGTTTATTTCTGGTAGCAAGCAGTATTATGGAGGTGAGTTGGTTCTGCAAGAACTTTACACATCTGTTCAAATGATTTCTCCTAAAGATAAATTACATAGTTTCTGTGAGTTTCATGATCTCATGTATTTGTTACATTTTTCTCATTAACATACCTTTTACTCATTGTGGTCAAAAGGTTCGAGCTGAACTTTATTAGTCTAAAGGACCTTTTTCCAAAAATGCATCAGGCTTGTTTAGACGGTCCTGCACCCCTCCAGCGTCTGCTAAATCTTTCTGAAAGTCTTCTTCACTACGGTAATTTAAAAAATGCTGACGACATTACAAAATTACAACGTGTCTGATGTGTCAACGTCTGCTCTGTGTCTGCTTAGTTCATGGCCAAGCTTAAAAAACACTCTTAAGACCATTCGCTCGACTTCTGCACTCTCACATATGAAACCTTATCTTCTAAACGTGTGTGATCTGAGCCTCAGTTGGCTGAAACACTTGTCTGGTGTCCATCCTGCTAGCTAGCTAACTAATCTAAAGCCAGATAGCCGTCTACGAATCCCAACACAGCACTTGTTTGGTTATTCGGTTAGACTACCTGTGCTAAGGCAGAGCAGTTGAACATTTCTAATGCTCAGATTAACCATATAACACTTATTGCATGCTTGATTGCAATAGTGTTCACTTCGTCACACTGCGAGCAAATGGGATGGGACGTTACCCTGGGGTAGTACAGTATAATGTGAACGCTATAACAATATGACAAGAGTAGATACCGCCTGACCCTATTGCCAAAAATGTTGGAATGAATTGGAATGTGTATTTTTATGCCTTTTGGAGATCAGAAATGTTGGAAATGTTGACTGTACTCTATTCTTAGGCATTTACATCACTGTTGTCCTCTCCAGCCTTCCTTTTATGAAGGAGATGATCTAGTGCAGTCTTTAACTCAAGTGGACACAGAGCAGATTGCGCGGACTACTGTTTCTCTGATGGAATGCATGCTGATAGACTACAGCCTAATCCCTCATAGAACCTAGTAGACTAGATTCGCTTTAGAGTTTATACAGCCAGCTAGTGTTTACCACTTTCACACAAACAGCTTCAATTCCAGACTTGGATGGGGTGGGGGTGGGGTGGAGAAACCCCTTGGTACAATTTAGATTACGATAGCATTTTGCAATCCACACACACACACACACACACACACACACAAAAAACTATGTCCCATTTGGACATGCACATATGGCCGACTCTGGTTTCTGTTAGCGCTTGTTTTCATAATCATGCCATCAGTGATAGCTAGAACAGTACTTTGGCAGCGGACCCCTCTCGCTGCTACAACTCCATGTCTTTTGTCTTCTCCAGTTTTGCTTTCAGACACAACCCTATCATTGTCTCTTGAGTACGGTCCAGCACGAGGCCGCTTTGATGACATACCAACAGCTCCAAGGAATCTGATTGGCTACTGGCCTTCTTTTTCTTCCCCTCAGGCATGGAAGAAATCATGGAGCCAATGACTGTGAAGAATGGCTTTCCTTAAATGCTCACAAATGCACTGTAGAGAGTTGTAATAAAAGTATTCAGCAGCAAAAACAAACTAGAAAGACCAGACCTACTGATCCTACGATGATGATAGAGCAGAACCAACAGCATGCCAAAGCTCTACGATGGAATGATGACTGAAAGCAGGAATAGCAAGAACCACACTTACAATACTTCCATCTTTTCTCATGCACTAGAGCAGGGAGCACGGCTTCCCAATCCCAGCCCTGGGGACCCCACACTATGCATACATGAGTCCTCAGGACTGCCTCTGGAAATGCTTACAACTTGTGCCTCAACCAACTTCCCATTTTGTTTTTTGTTTTTTTTAGATCTTAAACTGGACTAAAGAGCATAGGTCCAGGCTAAGGCGCAGACCCATCATGTCTGTCATCCACTGGGGAAACTCTGCAGACTCGCCCCTCTTTATTTTCCCTGTGACCTACTTCTACAGTGCGATTAGAGCATTTGGGCCTTTTTTTTCGTAGACTTTTTTTAACTGAGAGGTCAGTGACTAAACACAAATGCTATGGAACAAGCACCTTTAGAGTGGTCGTCTCAGTCAGTTTCTGAGCTTTGTGTGCCAGTCTCTTGCTGCTGGATCAGGGATGGGATGGTTTTACTGGTATTCCACAGCATAAAAATCAATGGTAATAATACTGTTAATTGTAAATGATCGTTATAAACTGTTAACTTCACACTGCAGTGGAAGTAATTGGCCTATGGCTTGGGTCTTCCTTCAGCGCATGTGATAAAATAACATGGGCTGATAATCAGAGTGTGGTAAATTACTAGTTTATGAACCCATGGGGGATGTTTTTCATCCTTTCTTTCAATCAGTTTGCTTAAAAGCCCATCAATGTAAAACCTGTTGTGTGTAAATGTTTCAGCATACCACTCCAAAAGGGGAACTTCATAGTGGGAACTAAGCTGCAAACACAGCCCTTGTTGCACTGTTTTTTTGTGGTGTCACAAAAACCAAAGCATTTAGAGAAATCTGTCTGATCACACAGCTGTTTAACTAGACTGCTTTCCCGACCAGGCACAATGCAGGACAGGCAATCAGAACATTCAGGAAAACACATTTCTCAGAAAATGACAGAGAAGCCTCAACAACTAAACATATAATCAAATGGTTCAATATATGTGAATCCACCTTTTTACCTTACCATTAAAGCTTCCAATCTGTTCTCTAGGTACACTAGGTAAACTACAGTTTTTCTGTTTTTCTGCTTTGCGGTCCCAGTAAGTTCACTGTTCTGATTGTTTTAAGAACAGCTTAGAAGTTAGCAGCTTATTTATTTGATTTACAAATGTACAAACTACATTTATTATAGGGAAACAATGAGCAGTGGGCAGAAACATCTGTGGATTGTTTTTTAGATCTGATATGACAGTGGAGCTTGACTTTATGAAAGCCTTAGGCGCTGTTCATCTGATGGGTTAGTTGTAGTGGTCTTCCAGGTCTTCCCTGATCTCCAGTTTTGGAGATTTTTTTTTTTACTGAAAAGGTATCGAACTTTTAAATCCTAATCCAGGTTAGAGTCTTAGAGCGTTATAGCCACGGTGTTCAGAGCACTATCTAGTGTCCTCAAGGACATTATCGTCCAGCCGGCTGCAGTAGCAGTGCGGACGTTCTCAGAAGGTAAATAAAGAAGTTGAGAGTCTGCAATGTGGAGCTATTTTACAGTGAAACATGAAAACAGACCATAAAACTACCACTGAACGCTCTGTTTTACCAGAGGGAGAACTGCACATTGAACCGAGTGGAGGCTAACGCTAATGCTAACACCTACACGCTATATAAACGCAAATCACCGCACATTCTCCCACTATAAAGCAGTTATTACACATCAGTAGAGTATGTACCATTACACACACAGTGATTAGACTGCAGTGTTGTAAAGGAGCTGGGAGCTGATTGGTCAGGGAGGAGAGTCAGACTGGACTATAAGATATTAAAACAGTTATTTTTAGAAAAGTCTAAACTAAATCAATAAGTCCAGAATGTCTCATTACTGAAGCTCCTACTAAAAACAAAGTGATTTTAATGCACTTATTAATTATCTAAACTGTGTGACTGGATTATTCATATGAACACAAAGAATGGACTGGATTGTTATTGGCTGATGCTCAGCTTTAAGAGACTCGGATCAGGACACCTGGGGTCAGGGACATCCCTAACTGGTACTTATTGGCCACGTTGACTGGAAATAAAATGAATATAAGGATGCCTCTTACCTCTGCAGAGCGATGGCCTGCTCGTAGGTGTAGCGGGTGCCAGTACGCGGGTGGAGCAGGAAGTGACCTGGGATGGTCATGTGACTGTTGGACTTCATCACTTTACAGAAGGAGACGATGAGGATGGCGAGGCCTAGGCCGCACACGGCCAAGCCGACTGCACCCATGAATGTGACGATGAGGCATATGCCAACTGCCACTAGCAGCACCCCCACACTCACCGACACCTTTTGGTGCAGCGACATCCTACATTCCTCAGCGGAGCCATCACGCGGAGCCTCACTGCCCGCCACTCTGCCAACACCACAGTGTGTATGTGTGTGAGTGTATAGTCTTGGTGTTCTGTATGAAGAAGGAGAGGTTGGCTCCGAGAGTGCAAAGGGGGGTTGTGTTGCACAGAGCACAGCACAAAAGCCAGGCCAGTCTGGTGTCAGCTCATGTCCCCAGAGATCACAGTGAAAAACTCCAGAGCAACCTGCACAGAGGGCAGAGGGAGGGGAGAAGCCCACCAAGAAAAGTCCAGTTAGATCAACAGTGCTTACTCATGTAGTGTCGTTAAATCAACACTGGGTTTGAAATGTCATTTTTCATATTTCCAGCTTTTGCCTTTGCATACATTAGTACCACATCTATTTGCACAGGCTTGCTGTGAGAACACTGGTGTAAATTCAGACAACAGTGGACTACGGCTAACTATAAACAGTTGGTTTGGGAACCTAGCTGCCAAAGATACAGCCAAGCCTGCTAAAACCCCCAGAACAGCTGGCATACTTGTAGGTAGGCAACAGAAGCAGTTGGATGAGCTGTGAAGGGCTTCGGTGCCTGCCCCAATGCAAGGATCGTCGACTCTGATCCTGGAGGCTATCCAGCAGTATCCAGCCCAGTTTGGTGACTTCCCTGCTCTAAATCAATTGAGGAGTAGATCCAGATGTCTGCTGATGAGCAGGAAAGACTGTCCTCCCACACTAGAGCTCTGCTCATGAATGACTAAAGCCATCCTCTTCACAATACCTTACACCACTGCATAAGAGTAGGGATGCACCAATCCGATATTAGGATCTGATATCGGTCCCGATATTAACAAAAAGAGCTGGATCGGGTAGCGGATAATTAGGCTGACCCATGGAACCGATCCTTTTTACTTTAATCTGTTGGTGTGAGTCTGCACTAAATGTTTACATGTGTGCAATGTTACTTATTAGCCAAGTTACTTATTTATTCTCAGGTGCAGCTGCTAGATTTAATTTTTTTGTTTGGCAAAGTGAAGCTACTTATTTTTATTTATTATAATATATTTTACGCTTAAGTTTGATTCCTTTTTTATTTTGAATTTGAATGTTGTGTCAAGGTCCTGCACAATCGTTTCTTAGCAATTTAGTACATTTATATCTATGTGGTAACTGTTTTGTTTTACAAAGTTATTAAAGTCATGTGTGAGTCAATCCTGATGCCTTAAGTTTTCCCACATGGTGAGGTTTACTAATTACTAATTTACTTTTATGGTTTATTAATTCAGCAATGGTATCGGACTGGTATCGTGTATCGACTGATATGCAAAGTTTATGTATCAGTCTCGGTATCGGTGCAACATAAGAGCTGTGTGACTATTGCATTCTTTTATTTGGTACATTTTGAATGACTTATTTTGTTCTTACTTTATTTTATTTATATCCATGTGTGATTATGGTAGCTCTTCTATTTTTTCTAATCTTGTTCATTTCTTTTTTTGTTTCACCACTTTTATGCTTTTAATGTATGACTGAATTTCCCTCTGGAATGAATAAAGTCATCCATCCCTCCATATTACTGTAGGAGAAGAAGTTGCACAAGAGTTCAAATACAGGCAATATCTTACTTCATCTTAGTCAAATGCTCTAACATACACGCCTTAATAAGGGCTTAACAGTTCTATCATTATTTCAGCACTATTAGGTGCGTGTCGAGCAAGGGCTACAACACAATGTGAAGGGCAGGGCAGGGCAGTCCAGGATTCTCTAAGAGAAGTCAAATGTACTCAGTAGTCCCATGTCACCCAACAGATGCTTGTTTTCCAAAATTTGCTTTAATGTAGGTAAAGGGTTATGAATGTCTACACTGTTGTAAGCAGATTTAATTACATTACAGTAAGTCAAAAAAGAGGCCCTAACATTAGTAACACTATACAAAGTAATATTTATATTATATATATATACATATATGTTTAGTACAGTTTAGTACAGAATAGGCTGACCATCAGCATTCATCATACAAGCATGCTGTAGAAATGATGGGCTAAAGTGGACAGCAGTGGATAGGTGACTTCTGGTGAACCATATGCTGACACAGAGCTGACCCAGGCTCCTGCCCAGGCAGGGCGCTCGCCACTTGTTGACCACAGAAAACGTTAACAGCCCTAATCAGAAAGAAAGCAGGGATATCCTGGCAGTTCCTCATGCAGCTCATTATTTTTTTTTGCACTAAAGGCAAATACAAGCGGATTACCGAGCTCACAAACACACGCAAACACGAATCCGGCCGTTCCCATCAGTGAGCTCAGTCTGATCTCAGCCTACCTTTGTACCGCTGGAGCACTTCATCTGTCCCCGCGGCTGCCAGAAAAGAGCAAATCTGTGGGCCAGATGATGAATGCTGGCAGTGCTCGGCAATAAAAAGGAGCCTTTATGAAGTCAGTTCACACAGAGAGAGAGAGAGAGAGAGAGAGAGAGAAAGAAAGAGAAAGAGAAAGAGAGACACCGAGCCGAGCTGCAGTCCGGCTCCCCCAACTCAGCTCTCATTTCCTGTAGGCTAAACTCGCCCCCAAAACGGGAAGCTCGCGGTCCAAGAACAGGATTCCTGCTTTTGAGGGCGATCCCGTTCACACGCCTCGTTGTTCGAGCTCGACGCTCCGATCTGGTTTCAAACCTCCAGGACCCGCCTTCCGGGCTGGCGCACACAACCGCCCCTTTCCCCTGACATCCCTCCCCGAGAGAAACGCTGCTGACTGTCCGGGATGGGGACAAAGGACGAACAGGACAACATCTGCTTAGGGACGCCCTGTCTGGGCTGCTCTCCCGTTACTGTTGGCTTTTTGAGGACAGTGGCAGCGCTCATGGGGTTGCAGTGTCTTCACCCTGTCCTGTCTCCTGACCGCTGGACATGCCTGGCTACCTGTTTGCGGGAGGAGGAAGTGCTTTCCTGAGCCACACGGGGGAGGTATTTCTCGGCTATCCAGGCAACGAGCTGTGGGCTGATTATTGGTGTCAGTATATCGCGAGAATTAAAATCTTATTATTATTCATTAAAATAATTACAATAAATGAATTATATTCAATTAAATTGTTAAATTGTTCGTTTTCTTTTATTTAAGCTTATATTTAGCAACAAATATAGTCTCAAACGTGTTTCATGGCCAGAACAATAATTTCATGTTCATCTCTGTGTGAGACTAGACTCAACACACACCACTAAACAAAGAAAAGTTGACATTTATTTACTGAACATTTTCATTTTTACTTTTATATACTTGAGTGTACACATTTTAACTTCCACTCTGGTATATTACAGTATATATAAAGAGTAAGATTTTTAAGACTATGTGTAACATGGGCTTCTATAGTAGCTGGTTAAGCAAGTCATCTAATGTCATTTTTATATATACATATTTTTTTATAATTATGAAACAACATAGAACTGTACTACGCTGTGCTTGTATAAATTCTAGACTTTCTCCGGCTGTTGCAGTTACAGTGACCCCTTACTATAAAGATGTGCACACAGACCTGTAACCTGTAACTGCTGAAGTGTATGTAAAGAGTAAAGCTGGAAA
Source organism: Salminus brasiliensis (assembly GCF_030463535.1). Taxonomy (NCBI): domain Eukaryota; kingdom Metazoa; phylum Chordata; class Actinopteri; order Characiformes; family Bryconidae; genus Salminus; species Salminus brasiliensis. The sequence continues at coordinate 50,787,136 of NC_132878.1, read as the reverse complement.
CCTGTGCCTCGCTTTCCCCTGTTTCAACTGCTCCCCTTCCCACCCGTCCTGCAGTGGTGGCTCAGCAGTTAGGGCACTGGGCTGTTGATGACAGGGTTGTGGGTTTGATACCCAGACTCGCCAAGCTGCCACTGTTGGGCCCTCGAGCAAGGCCCTCCCCCCCCCCACCGGTCTAGGCATGTGTGCTTACTGTGACTGTGTGTGTGTTCACTGCAAGGCAGATGGCAAATTCCATCTGTGTCCAAAACTAATGGTGAATAGGGTTGTTTTGTCTTGTCTTGGGTTTGATACCCAGGCTCGGCAAGCTGCCACTGTTGAGCCGTCAAGAAAGGCACTCTCTGCCCCCTGGACACCTCTACCGTTCCAGGCACGTGTGCTCACTGTCACTGTGTGCATTTGATCACTATTTTGTTCATTTGAACTGTCCTTTTTTACTACTGTGAGAGGTTTTTCGTCACCTTTACACCTGTGTAATGTGACGTGACAATAAATGTGATTTGATTTAGTGTGTGTGTATGTTTACTGCATAGATGGGTTAAAGGCAGAGGCCAAATTCCATCTGTGTTCAACACAAATGATGAATATGGTTTTTGGTCTTGTCATGTCTTGAGTTTCACACAAAGTAGAGCTAAGCAGATTCTTGACACTCGCTGAGATTAGGAGAGTGGTGAAGGGTTGAATCCTTTCCAATCCCAGGGAAACCGCTTCAGTAGATTGTAGTGCTTTCAGTTGATAAGGATGCGTTTCACAAAATTCGAAAGACTCGTCAAGCTTGAAACAGGATATTGTAGTTGTTTAATTAAAAAAAGAACAAAAACATTCCCTGCGATTGAATAGACTCTTTGGGTACATGCACCAAACACATCATGTAATGTCTCTGCAAAGGAACTGCATAGTGTACTGTATATGCAAAGCACATATACTGTGTTTGATAATGGAGGCACATCGTTTGAATATCACTTTGGTGGAGTCAGAGGAAGCAATCTGTAAAAACCTCTTGTTTGACAGTGTTCAAGCCCCATTCTAAGAGGTCCTCGGAGTAATATAAAACCTGGTAATGCACTGCGGTCATTTTAGATCAGCAATGCTTTCCATTACCAAACACTGGTATACACTTACATTACATTGCAGGTCAGAGTTTCCCAGATTGTCCATTTCCTCCAAGGGGTGGGGGGGGGTGGGGTTTGCCGTGATTTGTTTCATACAGAGCCTATCGGTCCTGTCAGTTCTCTGGAAATGTCTGGACAAGGAGACGTGACAAGCCAATCCCAATGGCGGGGGGCCTTGTCGCCATGTCAGCAGTCAGTTCAATGTGACTAAAAGTGAGAAAAAGGAAAAGAGCAGTGTTGGCTGTCATACCTTGTTATTGCCACTGAAGAGCATGTGCTTCTGTAAGGGCAACCAGCAGAAATATTGTTTTTTAACTTAGTTTACCATCTTTCACGTCCTGTCACTCACCGTCCAGCTTGCACAAGGGTGGATTTTGATGTTTCTGTGTAAGACACTGATGTGATTTGTCCTCCAAATGGCCAAATGCCAAATGGCCTTTCCAACAGGAGCGATTAGGACTCTCCAAGACCAGACCTTTTTGAATCTTGTACATCTGGGCACGTCTGGTCCTTAGTTCACACTGAGCAAGTGAATGCAAAAACATGTGTGCTGATCTATGGAAGTCAATCTCTGATGTTCCTAATGAACTGCTTGTACGGTCACCAAATCTCACCAGGGACTGTGATTCAGCTGCAGAGGGAGGAGTATTCGTTGCTACAATATTCTCAGTAACTTTAATCAGTATCTTCTGATGTATGGAAGTTGTGATAGTGGCATGAGGAGAGAGCTTTGTAGTTTCACAATCAGGCCACAATTTCAGAACGCCTCTATCACATGATGCCACCAGTGCTTGCTCCATGTCACATGAAGCTAACGCATTGTCACTGGACAGCTGAACACACTTGGAGGAGAACACTATTTGCCAGTTCTGTTACATCAGCTAACAGACACTCACACTGACCAGCATTGCGCGAGTGATGGGGGAAAGGGAGGGCCATCCTACCCACCCAGACAGAGCGAAGCCAGTTGTGCTATCTGGGGTCCTGGCCATTAATGACTGTGGCATCACTGGGGAACGAACCAGCTGCCAATCACCCCATGCCAGGACTGTGCAATTTTCTATTACATGGAAGTTTAGGCAATTTTTTATATGAACAGTTACATCAGAAAAGTCTATTGTTTGGTTAAAAATAAATATAGTAGTCCCATGTGACCAAAATCTAAGATGTGATAAATAAAGTGATAAAATGTTGAAGTTTTGAAACTCAGACAAGCTCAGAGAGCACATGGACCAAAGGTAATTTCAGATATGACCATTAATAGCTTAAGATGATCACTGCATCTGATCTGGTTTGCCCTGTTTGCCCTCTTGGAGCACAAAAAAAAGAAGCTAGGAGACGGAATAAAAAAAAAAAAAATTAGTTGGAGAAGCTGACTTTGGGTGAGATCGCGGAGATGTCTTCCTCAGTGCTGGTCAGTGGTGGCAGAGGGAGGTGGGGCAGTGAGAGTCCTGTTACACCTCGAAGCTGATCTCACGGGAGCGGTTGAAGAGCGGTTCAGTGGGCAGCAGGGTGTCTGAGTAGCTGCGTCTCAGATGTGTGGAGCTACACGTGGTTTTGATGGCTACTTCGTATGGAGGCGGCGGGTCCATCTCCCAGTGAGGGGGCTGCCCTCGTCCAGATGGGCTGAAGCAAGTGTTCTCCATGGGAGGGTAGTCAAAGTCCTCACTGTACATTCCTCGCCTTTGCCTTTCCAAAGTTCTTAAAGAACACACAGACACACATTAAAACACATACAGCTTAAATCTTTTATATGCCAGGCCTCTTTAAAGAACCATGCACTGATACAACAGTTATTTGACTAGTGAGTCTAATAACAATAACAACCAGCCTTTCAAAATTTCACCTTTTCATTTCAGACATTAAATGTTTTAAATACCTCAGAAATGAGAGTATAATGAAATTCCACTAGCACAAATTCAATCTGTTGACATTTCCAGACTTTACACCACTAGGGGTCATCAGTAGGCCACTTTCGTTGAGGCAGCTCTCAGAAGGACACTTAAAGTACTTAAGACGTAGCGCATACTTCATGTTGTATTTGCTTGTCCACTGAGTGAATTATAATCCTTTTAAGGGAGCAATAATTGCTTGTAATGACTCACATGATCCTCTATGGATCTGCCAGTGTGTGTGTATGGGGAGAAATCTATCTCCATAAGTGCATGATGGATGCAGTCAACTGGCCACTGCTCAGGGCTGGACTACAGATATTAAGTTTGAATTCTTCATTAATACACAGTAGTACTATGTTTATTTGATGGTATAATAGCAGCCTTAAAGTGGCAGTTTGGCACAAAATCAGTCTTAAACATTTGTCCTCTTTACCCCAACCCCAGATCTCTGTTCTGTAGGTTCTATAGTTTTACACTAGGGCTTCAAGGCTAACAAATAATGGACGCTTATACACCGCACATTAGCACAGCGTAAACTGCAGGCCTGAACTATCCCATATTTCATGCGAATGCATAAAGCTGTTAGGCAATCACAAACTGACTTGATTACAGGCTTATGTGAGGTCACATTTTTCACGTTAAGATGACAAAGATGACTGTACACAGCAAAATCTTTACTGTTGACTTAATCTAATCTGAGCAACAACAACAACAACAACAAAAAAACACTACAATTGAAATGTTTACTCAAAAATGTATTTGATTTCGCCAGTCAACCCTATGTGTGTTTGCTTATGAATTATTGAGACACATATCTTTGCTTTTGCTTTTTCACATTATATAAGTCCCAATAATTATGTCCCTGTGTCATTATGCCATTCCATGAAAAGACTCGTCCAGATACTTGTGGACATTGGAATTGAAGACTTGTGGAATTGTGCAATATATATGTGCAAATATACACACACACAAAAAAAAATATTTAGTCAAATTTTTTATCTCACAATTAAAAGTCTACAGTAGGACTCCTTATCTGACCTCAGCAACTATGTTACACTGGGGACGGTTTAAAGGACTGGTGCACTGAAAATATTAAAGTGACAGACTTAAATGTTTTTTTTTTTTTTTTAAGAAGTTTTCTTCTTTAAGTTTGCATAAGAAATACAAAGATAATGTAGCTAGTTAAAAAATAAAAAGTCGTTCCTATGATACTCTTACCATATTAGCCTTACACTTTCACGCGGTCACCGGGGTGGTGGCTAGCACTAGCCACCCCTGAAGGGTAAGTCTACGGTACCTTAGATTTTTGTACTAGAAACAGTACCATGTTAAAATATTAGTTTTTATTGACTTCATACGCCTCGTTTCAACCTAAAAATTTGGAGGAATGGAGTAAAAGTACCACTCTACAAGTCACACAATTGGACACATTTGCGTTTTTTGTGCCTTGGTAAACAAAAGTGTACCTGTTCAGTTCCCGACGGTGTAGCACAAAACAGCTGAATTCACCTTAGAAAATCAAACCTGTCTTGGCTGACTGACTCAATTTGAAGTATTTGAGGGATATCCGAGTTAGCGTAAAATATAGACTAGTGCTAGAGTGAATGGCATAGCTAATCTCCCCGTGATTCTGAACCGTTCATTTTTTTTACCTGTGGAGAAATACAGACTGGGACTCTGGGAAGCGGTTCCCCGGCGGAGGGGTGAAGAGGACGTGGCTGTAGTCGTGTGTGTAGTCGGCTGTGTAAGTGACGGGGTTGCTTTTGCCGTTCATGGCCCAGAAGAGCCCCAGGATGAGCATGACAGCTCCGAGCACCACGCAGCACAGGCTGAACGCCTGCAGCCTGTTCTGGCTGGAGGTGAGGAAAGCCGTGGAGCCGCCGGTGACGATGAGGAAGACGCCGATAAAGATGGCCCCGTGGTGGAGGGAAGGCATGGCGAGACTCCGCCGACTCGCTGCTGCCGCCGCCGCCGCCGCTGCCTCTGCCTCTCACCAGAGCCGCCTCAAAGAGATGCCAGGACGCAAAGGGAAGTTCCTTCAAAGTTGAAAACTCCATTCACTGGTGGAGAGAGGCGGTGAGCAGCGGAGTCCAGTCTCCTGCTGAACGTGCTTCGCTGTACTGTTGTTAGACTGTAGACTGTAGGCGGTAGACTGTGGGAGATGTTCGGCCAGGTCCATGACTCTTCTTGCTTTGAACTGAAAAAGCTCCGAGGTGGACTGGCTGCATGTGTCCTGGCCCTTTCCACCTTTTCCTCCCTCAGTAAAAACAGCTAGCTAACTCCGCGGCTGCAGGTCAGCTCTGGTGGTGTGCCATGCCCCCCGGTTACTGCACTCAGTGGGTGAGGCGTAGTGGAGTGTACAGTAGAGTGGCTCCTCTGCTTTCTCCTCAAAGCGTGCAACACTCGCCCCACCCAGCATCTGTAGACCGGCCCGTACTGCACAGATGCCTGACATGTAATATTATTGATTATTGATTAATGTTATACTGACAATACAATAAAATCGCTTTTATATATTTTAGCACAATATTAATGATGACTTAAACGATGAGTTATAGTAATTGAATCATTTGCTTATTATGAGAATGAGCGTGGACGGTTCTTTAACTGTGGCTTTAAGAGTTTGGAGGCTGTTTGCTCTGGGCTGGGTTTCCCAAAAGCATTTTTAACACAAATGGGAGTGAATCTTAAATGGTAGAGTGAGCATCACACTCAACACTCACTCTCTCACTCTCTAGCATCATTTAAAATGGTTTTAACATTAAGAAGCCTTTGGGAAACTGGGCCCTGCTGGTTGATTTGGTTGATTACCTCTCTGATCTCTGATCTGTGGACACAGTGCATGCTAATGAGCACGCTGGTCTCAGTCAATGGTGTGACGATCGCCCCTCTTTCTGATTGGTTAAAAAGTCCCCACGCAACAACTGGAGTCGACCGAATTGACGCGCCACTGACCAATCAGCGCCGCGCGGAGGAGGGGCTTACTGGGCCACCGAGACAGGTTCGTGAAATTCAAACTCATGCCAAATATAATTAAGGGAGCTGACAAAATCCGCGGTTGCACGTAGAGACTTTAGGGAATATATATATATATTTTTTTGTCATTGCAGATATTTATATTTCTGTATTACGTTTAATTCGACAACGGGACCACCGTATAAGGGGCGCATTAGTAAGACCGAGCTTGAATGGATCCGCTACTGTATCTCGCGCTCGTGGTTGTTCTGTTTCTGTTATGGATCAAGGTGAAGGGTCTAGATTATGTTATAATTCACCAGCGGTGGATCTTCGTTTGCCTTTTCCTCCTGCCGTTATCTGTGATTTTTGATGTGTACTACTACGTGCGAGCCTGGATCATCTTCAAGATGTGCTCTGCTCCAAAGCTACACGACCAGAGGGTCAAGGACATCCAGAGACAGGTAAGTAACTTAGATCTAGACTATTTCCACTGTCACCAGCAGCCGTGGTTCACTATAGCCACGTGCAGTCTTGCCCAGAGTGTGCTTATTGGAGAGATCTCCTCAGGGGCCATTCCTAATCCAATCCTTCCACAGGGATTTCAGGACAAAGGGGGGTGGGAGTAAACAGGCCCTCGTTGGTCAGTCTGTAGACTGTCCCAGCTGACTTCTATGGTCTTGTATTCTTTGTAAACCTGCTCTGCATTCCTCCATGACGGCCCTGCTTAGCACCTCCCTCCAGTGCAGTGGGCCTGGTGATCCTTTACCCCCAATCTAAATGTATGTTCCCTGCTCAGACACTGCTCCAGTGTCTTCCCACAGCCTCTATATTGAAAGCTGAGAACGATACAGAGGATTTGGTATAGTTAATCTAGTTGATTAGGCCCTGGTGTTGGGGTCCAAATGTGTTGCTATGCTCTGCAGGGACAAGGTAAATTATGCCAAGAACAAGAGGTCAGTGTTGAAACCTCCATCCATGGTCAGAGGTCCTAAGCAGCATAATTGGCCTTACTCTCTCTGGTGGGTTAAAAAGCCATCAATCTCCCCATCCCATTAGCAAAAGCAGATGTTTTTTTCTTAGTGGAGCCATCAAATTGTACTATTTTCCAAGTGCATTCAGCTGTGCATTCATTCAACATTGGCTGGCTTCATGCAACTTGGAGGAAGCACATATCCTTAATCCTCCTTCCAGCCAGCACTGGTTGCATTGTCTGAAAGGGGAGCCCTAGCTAGTGGGTGGGAATTGGAAAAGGCATCTTAATTTCTACAGTAGTCTTGGCGAGTATGTGACTAATTACTTGATTTTGGATGTTCCATGGGTCTACACATCAAAAAAGAAGCAATGTTCAGCTCCTTCTGCTTGCTATTATCCAGATGACGGGATGTTCATGATCATCGTCCTTCCTATGTTTCAGGTTCGTGAGTGGAAGAAAGAGGGAGGCAAGAAGCACATGTGCACAGGGCGTCCCGGTTGGCTCACTGTGTCTCTGAGGGTGGGCAAGTATAAGAAGACCCACAAGAACATCATGATTAATATGATGGACATCCTGGAGGTGGACACAAAAAGACAGGTGGGATCAAAGGCAGTGGTTGTATAAAGAAGCACAACCACTCAGAGAACCACTGGAATGCTTAAATAGGTCTTTGCAGTTGAAATATGGTTCATTATAGGCGGGCTATTGTAATTAGTCTATTCTGTCTTGTAATTAGTTGTCTCTATTAACCCCTTAAACGGCTTATGGTCCGCCAGTGGGCCAAAAGTATTATTGCAAACTTTTATTATTAGAGAATAGCCCCACCAGTTTGTACAGAAGTCCCTGCAGTTACTGAGTAATACAGTAACTACAGGGACCCAGTGTGTGATTAGCCTTGCTGCGTTAAGAGGGTTAAGTTATGTTGGTCTCTTATTGTATTTTCTATTGAATAATTATTATTATTATAGCATATCACACTCATGTCATGTAAACTGTGTATTTCGTCCAGTGGGAAAGTAAAGCATATTTTAAGCATGACCGTCTGCTTTTAGATATTCATTTAATAGCTAATTTTTAATTTAAAAAATATTTTTGCATATCTCTATTGCTATTGGCCGATACTCCAGATTTCCAAATCTGTATCAGTATCTGTGTTGTCATGCTCTCTCTACTTGGAGCCTCTTTTGCTTAACATGCTCATGTCTTCAGGTGGTACGTGTAGAGCCCTTGGCAAATATGGGTCAGGTGACCGCTTTGCTGAACTCCATTGGCTGGACCCTGCCTGTGTTGCCTGAGCTTGATGATCTAACAGTAGGTGAGTTCGCAAAGCATCTTTTGTTGTCTTAGTTCATTCCAGCCTTTCCTGTTTCATCTTCTCCTTTCTCTCTCTCCCCACCGCTCCCTCCATTTTCCCTCCCTCACTTCTTCCCTCCCTCCCTCTCGCCCCTTTCACCAGACTTCAGTTTAATGACTCTAAGCACTATCACAGATTTAAGTGGAGCGTTTACATGCAATATTCCGCGCAGGTCGATATTGTATTTCTTGTGTGGTGCATCAGAGGCCGCTCCTAATTGGGTTATGGATGAGTAATGTCTCCGTTTCAGCGGGTTAGGTCGGATTGCTGCGGAAATAGCCCGTTCTACTAAAAGCGTTTATGGACAGCAGAAAATTGTGTGCGGCATCTAGGTAATGTTTTCTGCCACTGCTGCTGCAGCAAATTCATTTGGGAGTTCTACAGAGAGACGTATTGGGAAATGATAGAACTCAAAACCTGTTTTTCCTTTGCGTTTATCATATTTCCCCCCACGCAGGCCTATATAGCATCATTGATGCCATAGAAGAACCACTTCTCTTGATGTAAAGGTTCTTTATCAATTCAAAGGTCACATCTCTATTACAAAAAGGTTCTTTATGGAACCAAATGTGGCTCTTAGAGGTTCAGAAATATGTTTTCCTCTGATTTTCTGTGTGCTGGTGACAGATTGCACATGATGCCACATGTTTGTATATATTTTATTTGTTTGTTTGTTTATTTATGTATTTTTTATGTGTGCATAAAAAACCTTTCAACAGAAGTCAATTTAAGCAGTTACATTAAGCAGACTATTGTTCTTCTGAACGGTTCATTATAGAATTTGGCATTTTGAAATTATGTGTAATAATAAGTTGTGTCTTCTGTCTTTTAAAACATGTTAGCTAGCATCCGTGTTTTTTTTTTTGTCTCATAATATTTCAGTTTAGTTTTGAGAACTTTAAATAAAACCGCTAATATGTCACAAGGCTCTGTAAAGAGAGTGACCTACAGCAGGAAGTTGGGGTCAAAGTTAGTAAGATGGTTAATCTGCGTTAAAAAGAGATATGTACGTTAAAGTTTGCAGATTGATCGTATGCATGTTATACGTGTTAATGTTGACAGCACTGGTAAAAATATAAAAATTCCTTTGAAGATTCCATAGGATAGGAGGCCTTGTTTCAACAGCAACGATACCTGTCAATTTTCAACTTCACCATTTTCTCTCTCTCTCTCTCTCTCTCTCTCTCTCTCTCTCTCTCTCTCTCTCTCTCAGGGGGTCTGGTAATGGGCACAGGTATCGAGTCCTCTTCTCATATTTATGGGCTCTTCCAGCACATCTGTGTGGCCTACGAGCTAGTTCTGGCAGATGGCAGCCTGGTCCGCTGCACTGAGGTTTGAATTTTAGTGTGTGTGATTTGTATATGTATGACTGTTATCTGCAGATGTTTACAATTACCTGCAGATGTTTAAATGTGTATATATAGGCCAAAAAAAAAAGCAAATCTTAAAGCATCTTATTCCTGGGCCCTTGCAGCTCTGAGGGGGGCAGTCTGTCTATGCAGATTGTAATTAGAGTTGCACTGATGTGAAATATTGGTGCTGATGCAGATAATTAACACTTTTACTGACCTTTATGTATTTTATTTTTACTATGTTTGTTGTCTGTGTAAGTTTTGCCGAACCCATTGCCTGTGTATGTTCTCCTGTCAATCAGAAAGAGAACTCCGACCTGTTTTATTCGGTTCCGTGGTCCTGTGGAACCCTGGGCTTCCTGGTGGCTGCCGAAATCCGGATCATTCCAGCTCGGAAGTGGGTTAAGTTGCGCTATAAGGCTGTGCGGGGTTTGGATGCTATCTGTAAGGTGTTTGCCGAAGAGTCAGCCAACAAAGAGAACCAGTTTGTGGAGGGGTTGCAGTATTCTCTCAATGAGGCTGTGATAATGACCGGCACCATGACTGACCATGCAGAGCCTGACAAGGTCAGAACAAAGCTTGGGCTTATTGTGTGCTTGGCCTAATAAATTGCTGTATTAAAGCAAGATGCACTGCAAGAAGATGCTGTATCTACAGCTTTTCCAAGATTGTTTAATGGATAGTGTTATATATCATATGTAGACTTTTTACTGTCATCTTTAGGGACTGCTCCACTCATGATGATCTGTAGCTGTCTTTTAGCTCTTAAATATTTTGAAATATCACAAATATATTAAAGCAACATTATGCAATAATTGGTATTTACGGGGCATTTACAAGCTGAGAGATACAGAACTGTCCTTGAAAGTGGAAGAATCATATGGACTGAATCAGTAGGGTAATTTTACAGGATTTTATACAAATATGATTTGGGTTACACAGCATTACATCGTTTTTGCAAGCACTGTCTTTCCCGCTTCACCAAAGTTACAGAGTGCAGTTAGCCGCATGCTGAGCCCGGAGAGGGAATACTTTAAACTGTATTGTCATCATTATGTGTTTTTTGCTCCTGTGCTCCCTCTATGGTTTGGCAGTGTAGTTTAATTTCACACAACTGCCATAAATACAAATTGCACTTTCACCCCCCCCCCCCTTTATAGACAGCTCTACACATGCATTTGTTGACAAGAGGACATGAAAAAAAACATAACTGACACGGTAATATTACAGGATTTAACAGAAGGATGACTAGGGTTATGCAGTGTTACCCAGTTACATAGTGCTGTAGCCGGCATTTCAAGCCCGGGGTGTCAATGACAGAGATACCATTATTATTATTACAAGTCAGTGGAGAATCAAAAAAAAAATAATTAAGCTGTTTTATTAATGTAAAATGCTGCATAATACTTCTTTGCAAGCTTTCACACTCAGTATGATTGTCTTTTATTTCTCCTTGTGATAGATCAACAGCATTGGATACTACTACAAGCCCTGGTTCTTTAAACATGTGGAGAAGTATCTGAAGGAGGATGAAGTTGCTGTTGAGTACATCCCACTCAGACACTACTACCACAGACACACACGCAGCATCTTCTGGGAGCTACAGGTAAAACAGGAGAAAAGCATTCTACATAAGTCAAATGAAAAAAGGGGAAAACTGTAATACAAGTAATAAAGTCAATTATTTAAAAAAGTTCAAAGTAATACTTTTGATAGTGAGCCATAAAAAGTTGTAACTTGCATTTGTTTTTTGCTATAGCACCCACTTTTTAAAGCATATACGTCTTAGTAGCATTTTGCACACTGTATTTTAGAAACGGACAGTTTTTCCTAAAAATATGAAGCTGATCAGTCAGGATTTTGTTTGAAATGTGGTGATCTGAGACTTAGTCACTTGTCTGCCAGGAAGTAAAAAGAGAGATAATGACAATGTTACATAATGAATAAAGTCCTTATATAGTCTATTAATCAGTCACATCAGCATCGTGCTTCCATGGTTAATAAGTAGATGCAAATAAATTGTCAACCAGAAATTGTGTTTTCCTGCTGAGTAATAGGAGTGTGTGTTTAGGGCACTTGCGCCGTTGTCTCGTTCCGCGGCTCTTTTCCTCTTAAAGTTCCATTAGTCCTAATGCCGTGCTTCACTCTGTCCTTAATGTATTAAAAATTAGGTGAATATCTCTACCTCTTCCCGCTTCATAATATCATCATAATCATCAGTCTGTCTGCCTCTGTCTGTTTCTCTCTCTCTCTCTCTCTCTCAGTCTTTTTGCATTATATCCTCTAATGCTTTCCCTCACTGCCATTAGCTGAAGGAAGTCATATGTGGTAATTATCGCAGTCTAAAATGACTTAATAAATTATGCAGGTTATTTTTTCCGTATTGATCTTACTTGTGTTGGGGAGGGGAAATCAAAGCAAAGTGGCATGATGTTAAAAAATATGCTCTTCTAATGTGGAGGGGAAGTATTGATCATGCTGTTCCTCTCTGATGGCTTGACGGAGACATTTTTTTTACTCTCTCACCCGCTTGAAGCTACAATTTGTAGGATTTTTAGATTTCAGATTACTCTCCTATATTGACCCCTATGAGCAAAACAACAACATGCTGCTCAGCAGTTGGTCCATTTGACAAACACATCCATCCTTCCTTAAGATTAACTCTAGATTCCACTGACTAACTACTGACGGGGACGTTGCATGTGATGGGGGAGGGAGAGAATTGGCGATCTAAATTGGGAAGAAAATGGGTAAAAATCAGAAAGAAATGTATTAAAAATAATTGTGGGAGATGATTACAGATAGAGATTTGATTTGTGTGAAGACATGTCATTGACTAATTTGCTTTCTATTTTTCCTTAAATATTCTTAAAGTAAACCTGATTGAGAGCTGCTAGTGTGGTGTCTCTCATTTGTTTACACTGCAAGTGCACACTCATTCCTCCTAAAATATACCATGGTATTAGTATTAGTAGACTGTTACCACAGTAGACATTTGATGACTGTACCTAGTAGGGATTCAAAGACTAATCAAATTAGTCGACTAAAATCGCTGACCAAATTAGTGGTAAACTAATTTAAAAGTGGACTAGATGGTGACATCATTCAGGATATATGTGAACCACAGATTTAACCATAACAGTGTGGAATTCAGTTTTACTGCTGTCTTTACAGTAATAATGATTTCAGTCTGGACCCAGAGCTACAGTGGAAAACATAGATGTGTGGTCTGTCAAAAAAAAAAAGTGTAGAAAAAAAAAAAACCCAACCCAGAGATGGTATAAATGCGGAGACAGCCACTGGTTCAAATATAGACAAGAATTATGCTCATCATGCCGTCTGTTTATGATTAAAGTCCCGCCTTCAAGACAAAAAGCTAATCCACTTACAAGTTACTGGAAAAGCTCTACCCTTCAACAAAAAGCCAGTCAGTTTCCACAATGCATAAAGAATAATTGGTTGTTCGTTTTAATAATCAATAGATTATTTGACTGTCAAAATGTTTGTTGCTGCCCTAGTAATTGAATTCTAAAGGGTCTGCACAGAGTTATGATGGGGCCTCTTTTCCAGCAAAACAAAAACAGATTGTTTTGATAGCATAGTGGATAACACCATCTCCATCCACATACTGGACTGTGGTTTAACTCCGTTCAGCTAGTGTATGTGTAGACTCCTAATGCTAATACTTAAGTGTCTAAGGACCCGGCTTAAAGAAGATGGCCATAGCACAATTATTACAAAAGTGTTCTCACGCAAGATGCTTGCAGTCTTTCCCCTATGGTCCCCTTCACTGCACCTCTGTCTCTCTCTCTTGCCTTGTTTTTCAGGACATTATCCCGTTTGGGAATAACCCACTGTTCAGGTATGTGTTTGGCTGGATGGTGCCTCCTAAGATCTCTTTGCTGAAACTAACCCAGGGAGAGACCATCCGCCGACTGTATGAGCAGCACCATGTGGTGCAGGACATGCTGGTGCCCATGAAGCATATCAAGACGGCCATCACGCGCTTCCACCAGGACATCCATGTAAGATCCAACCTCCTTTTCTCACAGCAGCTTTTGCCCTTCCCATGAGAGACATCACAATTCAGTTTCCTTCTGCTGATAATTTCTCACTGTCTAATTTAATAAGTAGACAAACTACCGTAAAAACACTATGTTGCAAAAATGTTAAGTATTATCAAATATTTTACAAATTTTATTTTATTACCATCTGAATGTTTATCAAAGTGCTTTTCACAGTATAATTTAACTTTTTTTTTTCCTATGCACTTCCCATTTACATTATTGGATTGAATGATGGACAATGCAGATACCAAATATATAGCAATAGTTCAATATAGCAATAGTTCACTTTAATATCATCTAAAAAGATAATTATCTGTTAATTCAAGCAGATGTGAGCAGGAAACACACTGCATCCATGGCAGAATCGTCGTCAGACATTAATAACAGCATGTCATTGTATGCTTTTTAGCTAGCTGTGTTTTTTATGTAGCTTATAGAACAATAAATGAAGTTTACTGAAGCGATGAGTTATATTTTGATGTTTGTCAAAACTACATTACTATTGTATTTTTTTTTCGCAATTTGCCTTTGGCTGCATTTTATAACACTGAAAACTTCAGGAAATGTTCTCTATGTGGTGAACTTATGGTGGGAGTATTTTTTTTTAACTTCTTTGTTTTTGTGACTCGTTTTTGATGAGTTCTGTTTTGACTCTGTATGACTCGCATGACTGTATGAGCGTTTAAGTGCAGCAGCCCTGGCAAAGCTTTATTGTCTTATAAAATCTGACAATAATTCCACAGCAAAAGAAGTAGCCAACATGTGCCTACAACCTCAGCACACCTGTGCACTTATTATTGCATAAATCAATATTTATTATTGACAAACCAGTAGATGCGCTTTTTTTCCTTTTCTCGGTTAATCAAAATGACAAAATTAATAATAATTAGTTGCAGCCCTCAAGCTATGTGTCTGTGAGCAACATTAATCTATCCTTAGTAGGAGTGACTGTTTCTCTGTGTGTGTTTGCTCTATAGGTTTATCCTCTCTGGCTATGCCCGTTCATATTGACCAGTCAGCCAGGCATGGTGCACCCCAAAGGAAATGAGGATGAGCTGTACGTGGATATCGGGGCGTATGGGGAACCCAAAGTCAAACACTTTGAGGCCAAGGCTTCCACACGCCAGCTTGAGAAGTTTGTGAGAGACGTTCACGGGTCAGTTTAAAAGCACTCCTGTTTAGTGAAATCGAATATGAATGCTGTCAAAGTACAATTAGAAGTGCTACAAGTGGTTGTGCTTCAGTGTTCTGCCTTGATACATTTGACATTAGCACACAGTGTGGAATTGGCAACACCTGTTTTTCGCTAATGCACTTCCGTTCCCTCTCTAGTTTCCAGATGCTTTATGCTGATGTGTATATGGAACGGCCGGAATTCTGGGAAATGTTTGATGGCACACTGTACCATAGGCTCAGGAAGGAGCTGAGCTGTAACGAGGCGTTTCCCGAAGTCTATGACAAAATCTGCAAAGCGGCACGGCACTAATTTCAGTCCTAAACGAAAGCCTAGACGTCAAAAGTGACCTTTGTGAGTTAACATTTGTTCTTTGTGTGAAAATGCAATGTTGTCATTTCTTTCACTTCATTTAAAAAACATAAATAACCAGCCAATTCCATTTGAGCCTTTTTGCATATAGTAAACACATTCAGCCCACTGCATTTAAAATGCTGTATGTGATGATTTGGAGTATGGGCAGCCTGTTTGTATTATATTTTTTTTAAAATAATATACTTTAAATAATATATACTTATATATTTTCCTACACTGTGAAAGTTGCTCTTTTCTATGTGTGTTGAGTGAAGATACTATTTTTACTAGATTTTTAGATATACAGCTTGTTGCCCATTTCTTAATTGTCCTGTCAACCTTTGTGCCTTCAGTTTGTTGTCAGATGTGTATCTGAGAGAGCTGTACGTAATTTCTGTACAAAACAAATGACTTTATAAACTCTGTCAACAAGAACGGATTGTTTTTTTTCCACAATTGCCACCCATGAAACCTCCTTAATTACATTTACACGGATGACCAAAACCACATAGACCAGAAATGTATTTTAAAGCTCAATGAGGCTTCTTAAGCCTAAACTTGACTCATTTTGGCAGCAGTGTGTATTCACAGTAGGTTCACAACTATGTGTATGTGTGTACTAAGTGGCTAAAAAGTGTGAACTATGAAGTGTACATTCAGTTCCTTAGGTTGCCCCAGGATGGATATCTTCTCCAATGGCACCTTAAGAGGTCTGAGTCTCTCCACCAAATTATAGACTGGCCTTTCTGCTGACCTTTTCTAAGTAGGTCTCAGAGTTATTCTGAAACACACATTCTAACCTATTGTGTCTGAATATATCCATGCCCCTAATGGAACAAAATACACTTTAATGACCATACATATAGTCCTTATTACGTGTTATCTGCATACTGTAGACACCTGCTCATCGAACATTTTTTTCTGAAATGAATGGTACTGACTAGGGCAGCCTTAGTGAGTTCAGGTCCTGGTTTTAGGTGATTTAGTTCTGAAATGCAAGCTCATCCCAAAGGTACTGGATGGAGTCCAATCCAACCATCGGAGAATACAGCTCCACTGCTCCACAGTCCAGTGCTGGGGACATTATATCTCTATAATGTTGGGCATGGGGAATGTTAACACGCGGCTCCATGGTGTCCTATTCTATTGGCAGTGCTTTTCTATGGAGATAAATTTATGAATTCAAATCTCTTGTGTTTTTAGAATTGCTCTTCAGTATACAAGAGTGTTTTAGATCTATTGTGTTTGCTGCTTATGTGTGTTCTCATCTCTTCTTCAAGATTTTCAAGACGTTCATGCAGCATGAAAACATTAGTAAGCTTAATGTTCCCTCAGACTGTACTGTCCTCCAGTTTCTAGGATCAGTGCCAGAGACTTAGCTGAATTTTGCTCCTCAGCCTTTACTTCTTTTATTTTATTAGGTGGTTATGAGTATCTGTGTTGGACTAAACGTCCAAGATGGCAGTGTTTTGGCACCATCTGTACATCTGTGGTTCATGCAAATGACAAAAAACACTATATTGATCTTATGCAGTAGAAATGAATGTATTTCAAAGCTCAAGATGGCTTCTTAAGTCTAAAACTTGACTTGTGTAGGCAGCAGTGTGTATTCACAGTAGGTAGCAACTGTGTGTATGTGTGTGGTAACTATGAGGTATACATTCGTCCTCCTTTGATGGGGCCCTCGGGTTGCACCAGGATGGATCTCCTCTCCAATGGCATATTAAGCGGTCTGAGTCTCTCCCTAACAAACAATAAAACACCCACATTATTATGCATTCAACACACCATTCACTTTTGTACAAAATACATATATAATGACAAATGACTAACACTTTAAACGGTTACACCATTATTCAGACAGGATTGAATGTACATGGGGTCATGGGAAGAGTCTCTCTTTCACCAGGCCTGTCCGGATCAGCCATGTCTGTGTTCTTCTCCCTTTTCTTCTGAGAAAATGACAGAATGATTGTTCTTTGCCAGACATGCTATGCCATATATAGGCTCTGAACATGCATATCCATCAAAAGTCCCCTGCTAGAGTCTATTAGTCTATCAGGAGAGGCCCTCCTGATAGACTAATCCAATTTAATGCAGTTTAATGCAGATTTGTGTATTCCTAGAGTGATTCCACATTTAGAGTGCACTTTAGGCTTTCTGTTGTGATAATGGCTACTGGTTTACTCAACTCTCCTACCAAAGCATGGCAGCTATTTGAATATGATACATTTTTAGTAAAAGGTATAAGCCGGGCAATAGTGTTGGTTCTTTTGAAGACAATGAAAGGCCTGTCTGGAAAATGATCTACAATGTAAGACTTGTCAGCTTAATCTAGTCAATTAAGTACAACTGTGTCAAGTATATCATAAATAATATACTGTAAATCTTTTTTTATGAAAGATAAACAAAATTGTATGATAAGCGCAGAAGGCTGTAGTGCTGAAAAAAATGAACTGCAGGCTCCTGAGTTGGCCCTATCATCAGGGGACCTGGAGATTGATGCCTAACAACGCCACAGTCTCCCCCCCCCCTCACCCAGCACAGGTTTCAGATAGCTGATGTGATGGAATTAGCAATATCCACAAAGCATATTGAACTTGGCAGTGAAAAAGGAGGTTTTATAGCAGAAGGAAGACACAGAGACCGTGTAGTGCAGACTTCAAGGAAAAGCTCATCTCACCTCTGATGGTCAAACAGCAAGACCTTACATTATAAGCATGCTACATTTCAAGAAGGAACACATTAAGACCTTAGAAGCAGATGGGTGTGTGGTTCTGAACCAAGGTGCTGAGATACTGTGAAAACCTAAAATCTGGAAACCAGGCCTGTTGGAAGTGATTTTGATTTTGATCTCAGCAGAAGAATCCCGTAGGAGAACAGGGGGCCAGATAAGCCATAGCATTCTAGAAATGAAGGAAGAGGAGATCCAAATGATAGTAAGTCAACAGACAGCCAACAGTCAAGGAGGATGAAGACTGAGGACATAGAGTTCTGACACAAGGCAGTTTCTGATGACTATACAGACTAGTGGTGTCAAGAAGGTGCTTCTTCCCAAGATGGGGAGATAGCTAAGCCAGGACAACTCGTTCTGGACAAAGACGGAAAGAGGTCCATAGAGGTGAAATGAGTCCATAGCCAGACTGTTTTAGATTGGGGTTCATGAGTATACTGGAGTCGTAAAGCAAAACGGTGAATGCATAAATATACAGATATTTAAATCATATTGATAAAGAAAATCTGTTGGGTCTTAATATTTAGGAAGGTAGATATCCCATGCAACTTTTAGAGTACAATTAAAAAACACAAATATGTTAAAATACATTTGAGACAAGCTTAAATAGATTTGGATTTAGCAATATTTCACCAATAATGCATATGACTATATGTTGGAATTGCTCATAGTAATCTAAAGAAAGCAGCTCATTCAACCTCCTTAGTATTATACAGCACTGTTACTATGTTTTAGGAAGCATAGTTAAGAGTTTGGCATGTTAAATTTAATAAGTCCATACAAATATAGGTAACATGACCATATGGCAAGAGGACAATAGGATTTGCCTAAAATAAACATAAATAAAGATAAATACATTTAAAACTATACTACTGGTAACACAGCTGAACTTTAATAGTTAAAAAAATCCTTGAAAACTTGAAAAACAAAACTTACAGTTCTTCTTCTCATGCGTTCTTCAGACGATTTGTGAATATTTAAAAATCTTTTGAGTACTGAATTGAGGATTGAGCAAATATTAAGTATTACGTTTTAATCTATTTTCATACATTATTAGTCATAGACACAATTTTAAGAAAGTCAATCCCACATAATGCTGAAAAACATTCTAGAAATGAAAGCTAAGAAAAATAATGCTAGAATTGAAAGCTGGGAATAATAATAATGCTAGAATTGTTTATATTTTAATGTAAAGTTTAGTTGAGGACATGCACTGTGTTCTAAGTATTGACCCCTACATTTTAGGAGGTTAAAGATGGGTATTAATAAAGTTCATTTATTAAATACTTCTTTGTTATTTCTTGTAGAGGTCACTTCACTTACAATGTGTCTAAAATATCCTGATTGCATGCACTTTTTAAATGTAAAATATCAGTGGGAGGCAAATAAGATTGCACATGGAATCCTTCCCTAGGATTTCGTACTATTTACAGCGACATTAATGTCATTAGGTATGCTCAGTATTACAGAATGGAGTTTAAATCTTCAGCAGACCCTTTTTAAAGAGATACAGCTATGGTGTGACTACTAGTGGAACGTTTTTAGTAAGATATAGCATCTCTTACTGGCTGTACTTGTCTCTTGCAGGGCAGTGCGGGTAGCGCTGGGTCCGTGAAATGAATGCTGAGCTGTGACCACTTCCACTCCGACCTGTGTTTGTGATATGATAGCGGCCAGGGCCGACCGTGTTCTGTGGAAGGCATAGAGAGTGTTCGAATACATTCCTAATTTCACACAAACATGCTTGTAAAATACCTCTCAGCAGTAACTAATTAGTGTTGCCCCAAAATGTCTGTAAAGGACGTTCCAGTTCCAGTTTCTACCCAATTTGGAAAGGCCAGTTACCCAATCCTTGTTCATGTAAACTTCCCCTAGCACTAGCAATGCTCCCAAACGCTAGGAGAGTGAAGACTAGCACACGTCTCCTCCAACACATGAGAAGCCAGCCACCGCCTCTTTTCCATGCAGCATTGCTATTCAGCCAGCAAGCTAGAAGGAAAGCATGGCTCCCCAGCTCCAATACAACAGCTAACAGACGCCCACTCCCGAGAGAGCAAGGCCAATTGTGCTCTCTCAGACTGCGGCTGCTGACGGCGGATGTTTCAATGTTAAGGAACTGTTTCGAACATTGGTCTCCAACCCTACTCCAGAGACCACTCATTGTAGCTCACTGGTTACTATAATTCATAATTTGTCCCTGACCCTCCATCTTGTCTAACTGTGAAAAGGGGCCACCACAGTACCACTGCTGAACCAGATATTATTGGGGTAACATGGTAGTGGCATGGTAGAAAGTGTTGTATTGGGACCGGTGTATTCCTCATGTGTAGGTGTCCTTAATAAGCTGGTAATTCCGTGTCTGTGCTGTATGGTAACACCTGCCAGCATCTCAGTTTATACTACAGTGTTTTACTGTGATATGGGCTTCAAAATGTACAGAGTAAGTAACTGAGATGGAGGGTTGTTAATACTGATGGCATATTGCTGTTAGTTCCCTGCTATCTCAGTAAAGTATTAAGTATCACAGTGTTTTCAGACCAAAATCCAGATCCATGACCCAATGAGTCATGATATTGGGCAGATTGTTCAGAAATCTTACTCAGAAAGTTCACTGAGCTCACAGATGATGTTTTCCACACACATCATATGTGCCATCTTGGGTTACGTGCCAATACGAACGTAAGGCATGCTCACTTGGTTGTTGTTCAGCAGTGTCTCCGTCCTCTTGCTGGTCCTAGGGGCAGAGGAGAGGAAAGGGGCTGGTGTACTGCTCCTCGATTGCCCCCTTGAAGTTACAGGAGCGACCTCATACCAGCCTGGGCCGGGAAACGTCTGACAGAGTAAGAAGAGGACCATGAGGATGTAAGTTACAAGTTGCGCAATACTGTAAATCTTCATCCTAGGCCAGCGAATGGTGCAGGGATTAAGTCCATTGCACCCATCCAGGCCTCAGGGGAAAATCTCCCACTGCATGTCATGGTGAAGGTGCTTTTCCACGAGGGAGCAACGTGTTGAGCAGTTCTTGTTGAGCAGTTTTCATTCGCTACACAGCAGACACAGTAGGATTACATGTTGGTTGTGTGTAGAATCTATCGAAGTGACTGTGTGGAGGCAGTTAGACTGCCTTTTGGTCTGGTAAAAGAGTATTACTGTTCTTCTAAATTAGAGTGATGATACAGTGTCGCTGATGTGTGAAGTGTACTGCAGTTCATGTGTTGTATTTCCCACGGCAGCAGTTCGTCACACAGTGCAGTAAGTTGCAGAAATTTCTTAGAATTGTCATGTTTTTTGCACATCAGAATAAGTAGAACATTGGCACTGAGGAATTAATGCCAGTTAGCCCATTATTACGTTGGACCCAAGTGACTATGGCACCGCAGAACTACTGAGCGTCTAAACAGGTGTTGATGAAAGTGTGGTGTGTATGTACCCTAGGTCGTGGACACTGAGGCAGGGTGGAGTGGTAGATTCTCTCAGTAGGGACAGAAGGGTATTGCTCCAGACTGCTAAACACCCCGTGCTTCTTCTTCTCGGGTCTCTGAAGCTCCTCCCCAAACTTGGGCACCTCTTTAGTGTATTCAACCTTGTCCCGATTCACCCTTTTCTGAAGACAATGATTATGGTCAGAAGATGCTACATATTACATGTATGGAAGCCTGAGGTTGGTGTTATTAGTTATTTTCTTGCTACAATCCACATTTAGTCACAGTATGCAACTGTGATCCTGGATGGCTGGTGTCCAGCACAGATGGGTTTGGCTACATTGTTTGCATAAAGATTTTTATCATTGCTGTTTTGTGTAAACATTCTATAACTTGTAATAATAGCAGAACCATATTTGGTGCTATAATGGATAATTTTCAAGGTATTTACAACCATATATAAGTATAAATAGGAAACCATAAAGAACATATTTCATAGTTTACCCTTTTTCCAAAATAAGGCCTGATGTTTGGGTATCCTCCATGATCAGTATTTAGTAACACCCCCTGTGGTACGTATCACAGCTTGTAGATTTATAGGTCGTCTTGCTGCACTACCCTTTGAGATCTTTTCACAAATTTTTAATGACGTTTAGTTCGGTCATTGTGGACTTTAAGGTGTGAAGTCATCCTCTTTTAATCTTCAGATTTTTACAGATAGTTTGATGTTTGCATCCAAAATTGTCTGGTATTTAATTCATTCCATTCTTCCACCTTCATTGTTAAAAGAATACGATCCTTGAGGAACTTTAAAATGACAGAAACTTTCAAATTGAAGAACCTCCAAAGGTTCCTTAAGGATTGTATACTTTTATCAGTGTACCAGTGAAATTCCCCCTGTGCAACACATGTCTAAAGCATGAGCAATGATCTGTGCTCCTGAAGCTAAATTTTGTGTTGATGAAGGGTTGTCATCTGATGACTCCTGCTTTAAGGTCGCTGCACAGTAGAATAGTGCCACCACAGTGTCTGCTATCTTTCTGGGTTTTCTTGATCCTGGATGAACCAACGTTTCCTTCTTTGTGGGCATCAATTGTCAGAGCACTAGGCAGCTGCTTAAAAGAGAGATTGTTGGAACCAGCTTTGAGGTGTCATAATGCCTATAAATCCTTCAAATTTGCATCAGCTTTCCCAACGATAAAAATGAACAAGCCAGAGCCCTAACAAACTAAGGGCTGAGACCTTGAGAAGTTATCTGAGAGCCAAAACTCTTCTGCATGCTGGTCCTTTTCCTTTTTTCACTTTTCAACAAATATGATACACTAATCTTGATTTAGGCCTTTTGGAGTTCATCTTTTACTCATTTAACTGCTTGACTGTTTAAAAATAATTGCCCACGAGGGTCCAAACATGTATCTTACACTGCGAATGTTCCTAACTAGTGACTGGACTTTTGTTACTCATTGTACATTGAAAACTATCTACTACACTCTGGGTTCCTAATCACTAATCACTGCAGCCACAAAAGTATATAGAGTTTATAGGCTTACCACAGTGCGATCAGGGAAGCGTTTCAGCCTGGCGCTGTAAGTTCCCATAGACCTCTTTTCCTTCTCCTCCAGTGCTGCTGAGGGGATTCCTCCTTCACCATAAGTTCCTGGACCTGGGGCCCAGCTCTGGAAAATATGTACAGTAATGCAGACTAGCACACTCTCATGTTTGAGTATATAATTTGTACTTGTACTGCTTCTTTTTGAGATGTCTAGTTAACTAACTTGAACCAAGTCTATTCCTCAGGCATCACCATAGCTGAAATTAAAAAGTTCAAGATCTTTGTAAACAGACTTCTAGGGCACTCTTTTGCTCAGTTGCCAGTCTTATGCCTCCCTCTCCTGGCTGAGTTGTGTACCTGGCAGTCTTTAAAGCGCTCCTCTCTGGTCTCGCAGATTCCTCTCAGGCTTCCAGGTTTCTTTTCCAGCTCTTCAATAAAACTAGTGATTTTGTATATACCTGGGCCAACATTGGTGTTCTGAGGTAGAGCAGAAACAGACAACTGGTTAGGAATGGCATATTTCCCTCAACATATGTTAATAAGAGACAAGCATTATATTTCTTTTAAAAGAGAAAAAATACCTTGCTAATTCATATGCATATTAATTATCATGTTAAATATATATATTTTTTGTTTCCTGTGATCTTCCATTAAAATGTACTGACTCTTGACCATCTCTAAAACCTGGCCAGGGGTCAGTTCTTGTCTTCAGTGGTTGTTGTTTAATGCAGGGTGATACTTTCCCAGCTCATCTGTTAATTGCCAGTCCTATGCCTCCCTCTCCTGGCTGAGTTGTGTACCTGGCAGTCTTTGAAGCGCTCCTCTCTGGTCTCGCAGATTCCTCTCAGGCTGCCAGGTTTCTTTTGCAGCTCCTCAATAAAACTAGGGATTTTGTAGACACCTGAGCCAACTTTGGTTTTCTGAAACACAAAATGTAAGATACAGACTAATTACAACAATAAAAAAATGTTGTGTTATCTATTTTTAAGTAAAGCTGAATTAAACACCCAATGTAGTAGAGTACAGGATAAATACTAATCATGCGCTGGCTGGCAGCAGAAATCTGCATAAAGCCTAAAGATTTATTCTTGTTCTCACATAATATCAACTACTTGAAAATTAGTAAATTCTTGTTAGGGTATTAAAAAAGTTTATCTTGCTTATTGGAGTAACTGTCCTTACTGTCCAGGAATGGCTTTCTACTAGATTGTCCTAGTTTTAGGATTTGATTGCATTCAGTGACAAGAGTGTTAGTTAGGTCAGGATGTTAGATGATCAGCACCCCACTTCATCCCAAAACATATTGGATGGAGTACCATCATTCCAGAGAACACAGTTGCACTGCTTAAATTAACATGAAAATGTCTTTAATGGCAAATTTGAACAAACGCATGTCAAATAAATAAAATAAATAAAGTCAAATCAGTGCCTGCATAAATATTCATTGGATTCTATATATGGAATTTCAAAAAAGTGCCACACAACTTGTACACGGCATACTGCATGCAGCAGGCAAATTCTTCAGCGCTGACATTTCTTATATACGCTAGTTGTACACAAATCACCAATATGCCTTCATATGCTCACCAGGAATCGTTTGTTCCCCCATGCATCCCGGTACAGCAAGTGTGGAATCTGGGCCAGCCGGGCCGTCTCCTGTGTTCTCTTCCAGTCTGGACCCTTTGCCCGCTCCCGCACTGCCCGTTCACTGAAGTCACCAGTGTCTGGATTATATGTGCCAGGTCCAAGGTTCCTTTCCTGACACACACACACACACACACACACACATATTCAGAGTTATAACACGAGAGACTTCCCACTGGAATGAGTAATTAACTGCTTACACATAATTGGTGTTGTGTTCTGTAAAGTAATGAGTTTAGACAAGAGATATAGAACATCTTTGATTATCTAATGCTTCACCACCCAGGAGTGACTCGTAACCGACCTGCTGATTGGACAGATTAGGCTACACAGGCTAATTCACAGCTAATAGTAAAGTCTTTACCAGGTCACTTGTCCTTCTCTTGCAGTAGGAGATCTGAGTATATGTCCCAACCCTCTTGTTTGCAGGATGGACTCCTGAAACATCAAATCTGTAAAGCAGAGACTTTAAGGAAACAATAAAACCTGCATAACAACAACAACAACAACACCAACAATAATAATAATAATAATAATAATAATAATAATAATATATAGAATAACAACTCATGTTACCTGGCTGACTGTGTCCCAAAAGGGGCCCCTTCGAACTTTCTTTCTGCCATTTTCAAGTTTGGTCTTGCCTCAGAGATCACACAGGACAGGACCCCCTTGTGTATCTGAGAAGGCTGTGACTATGACAACATGACGTGATAAAGAATTAATACATCATCTCCTAGCAACAAAGAGCTCTGACCCTGCTACCAGCCTTTAGCTTCATTTTTCAGTGAGCCAACAGGCTCTCAGGTTTCCACTTCCACAACTCTTTTCAGGATTGTCTCTGGGTTAGCTGAACACTGAAGACATTCAAAAGATTTGTTTGGAGATTCACTCCACTCTCATATCCACTCTCTTATAGCTCAAAGACGATGACATAAGCCAAATAGAGGTATTTAGGCATTGTAATTAAATTTTTTTCATCCTAACAAACTTT
Organism: Salminus brasiliensis; assembly: GCF_030463535.1. Lineage (NCBI taxonomy): Eukaryota > Metazoa > Chordata > Actinopteri > Characiformes > Bryconidae > Salminus > Salminus brasiliensis. The sequence continues at coordinate 50,761,554 of NC_132878.1, read as the reverse complement.
ATGTGAGTTTATCCTGCTTTTGTTGGAGAAACTGTATCTACTGCCCAATGAACAATGAGATTTCTACTAGATTTTTAACGTTGCTGTGAGGATTTGATTGCATTCAGTGATGAGAGCGTTAGTGATGTCAGGATGTTGGATGATCACCACCCTGCCTCATCCTCAACTCTCATACTAAAAGTACTGGATGGAGCTCCACCATCCATCATTCCAGAGAGCACAGCTCCACTGCTCCACAGATCAATGCTGGGGTCTTTTTTATTAATTTTTTTTTCTATATAGCAAAAATAAGCAGGAGAAGGCTTAAAAAAAAAATTGTCTCTGGGGTAGTGGTGCTATGTTCTTCTGTGCAATGTGACCTTCATAGGTATAATGCATTAGTTTGGCTGCAATTAGTAAAAGTAAAGGGGCCTGCAGGTAAACAAACAAACAAACAAACAAAAACTAATATGCATATTTGTAAACGAACAAAATGGATTACTGACTATTATTAGATTAGTATAATGGTCTTACCGCCCAGCACCTTTTAAACAAAGTATTTGTCCCTATATGATCCACATGTAACGCAGTTAATGTCCAGAACACGGAGTCCCACCCAGCCATCAGTCCCTGACCCGCCCACCAGCCTGAAGCAGCGCGGCCGCGGCGCTCTGGTCGGGACTGCGCTTCACAGACGCTGGAAGCTGGACGCTGGACGGGAACCTGGCTGGACTGGACTATCAAGTAGGTTCTGCCACACACAAGCAGTGAGCGCTGTATTCATAGACGGTACTCGGTATTTTGGGCACGTAGAAAGGAACAACGTCGCCGTGACCCTGCCGTGCTTTTCAACACTGCTGACCGGACCAGCACGACAGGTTTCAGCCGGGCAGGGAGGCGTTTAGCTGGTTGGCCAGCTAACTTTAGCTAACCAAGAACACTGGCCAGCTAGCTGGGTGAGTCCTCTGGCTATATTCAGCTAGCTAGGATAGTAAAATGCTCAGCATGTCCTCTGTCCTTCTGTTCGACTGCTCGGGTATAAGGCATTAGCTATCTAGCTACTTTAGCGAAGTTATGCGATGTATGGTTGTTAGCTAGCGCTAGGTAGCCAGCCAGCTAGCTAGTAGCTAGCTATAGCTACTAACTCTTTTGGTCCTTCCTAAACTTCAGTTAATATTTAGCTAGCTAGCGAGGCGCATTGATAGCAGGTTTGATTTCAAGATAAGGGGAAGTTTAGTGGATAAATCTACTGTTCAAATAATGCCTAGCGCTACGTTGGGGAAACGTTTACCGATTCCTAATAAACTGTCATTTTCTTGGCAGACTTTTCTCCCGTCTGTCTGCTGCTGCGATTATACAACGCATTAACGGTGCCTAACATCTCAAACAGAGACAGATTCGACTTCACTGCTTTGTTCAGATGTTATAATCCCGTCTACCTAGCTGTGTGCCATAGCTGGGTGAAAGGTGACTGTGTGTGTGTGTGTGTGTGTGGGTGGAGAGTGTGATTGTCACTGTACACGTTAAACATACCTGCCTATCTGCAGTACTGCCTGTTTGTCCAGGGCGATTGCTGGATCTGTGTGGATCTGTTTGGTCCTTTACTTCTCTTGGCTCTTGTGTATGTTCATTCAGTATCTGTAAGCCTCTCCTGCTCCCGTTTACTTTTGATACCTTGTTTTGACTCTGGACGATCTTCCTTTATTGGTCTGTACCTCTAGAACACCAGACAACTGCAGCCAGGACCAGACTGAATGTACCACACTGCATAAATTGCTCACTAACAATTAGCTGCCCCTATCCGTTTAAACCAAGGGAAGCATTTATTAAATTCAATTTTTTTTTTAAATGTCTTAAAATGTAAACTTCCTACCTTGATTTGTTTTTGAGGGCTTAATAATTGTACTATTATTTCCTGAATGGTTTGGTCCATTCCTAAAAAATATGGCACCACTGTCTTTGTCCCTTTCAACTTGTGCACAAACCTCATAAAAATGCTATTCTGCATGATTGTGTAACTCGTGAGAGTGTCTTTTAAGTGTTGTGATGTTATGTTTTTGCAGTTTTTTTTGTACCACTCGCTCCTCCACGGTGACCGGGCAGCGCAGAAAAGAAAGCGGGGTCAGCGGGCAGTGCTTAGGAGACTGGATGGTGTGCCCTGAACATGTCCACAGACAGAGAGCCATGTGTCACTGCTAAACTCCTCCACCTCATCTTCCTCTCCACCTTTTGGGGCATGCAGATATGGGTCACCTTCATCTCTGGTGAGAGCCTGACCCTGAAATTCTCAATGACATTGTCATGAATACTTGCCCTACATCTGATACGTTCTGGAAATAACGTATGGAACATGTTGTCATTATTGTCATTTACAGGCTTTGTGATGGACAACCATCTGAACCGGCACACGTACGGCTTTATCCAGAGTCGCCTGTTCCCCTTCTACCTGCACATAGGTTCCGCGTGTGCCTTCTTCAACCTTACCATTTTTGCCATGTACCATCCCAGTGACCTTCTGAATGACAAAGAGGCTTTTCAGGTAAGCTTGCTTGTGCAGGTATGAGGTTCTAGGAAATGTAGAATATGATGTGGAACGTCCCATTATTGAAGACAATACTAATTTGTGGTATTGACACGCACAGGCAGATGTAATGTAGAAGAAATCAGCCCACTCAAACCCTCTAAACAGTTGGCAACTTGACAAGTAACTGATAATTACAAATACCGAACAGACGCACACACACATAATACCTGTATTTGATTGTTGAAAGACAGTGTATTTTTTCCTTTTTCCCCCGCATCTCTCCTCCTGTGTCCTCCCTCATCGTTGTGCAGATCTTCATTTTCTTTGTGTGTGTGACTGTGGCAGCAGTGAATGCCCAGTGGTTTGGCCAGTTGACCTCTGAGATCATGGCTGACATGCATATGATTGAGCAGGCCTGCGGACTGGGCCAGGACATCGGGCTATCATCCAACCGGGAGGCCTACTCCAAACTGTGTGACACAGACCCCAAGTACAAGCGGCTGACCAGCCGCTTATGGCTCTACCACCTGCTGTCCTCCCTCTGTAACCTGTGCTGTATTGTGTGTAATGGCTACAGCCTTTATTACCTAGCAGAAAACCTCTCTACACTATGAAGTCTAGATATCCGACCCCATGCCAGGTTTACGCAACCATGATGCAATGTGATGCAACGCAACGCAAGGCTGTCAAGGTATACGACCTGGGCAAACGTTCATGCACAAGCACTCTCAGGTACTGTCTCTATATCCTGCCTTTTTGTTTTTGTACTATTTTTGTCATCATAATATTTAATGCAGCTTTTAATATATTATTGCTGTAGGGTAAAAACCTGGCATCTGTAGAATGAAACTTTACTGAACCTTCCTGGCCTTTCAATGGAAGTTAATGGGAAAAGATTTTATTCTAGGGTATTTCTAGGTGGTTGGGCGGAGGCAGGGGGCAAGGATACAAGATATTGTTCTGACAGCGACGGTATTTAGACAAGACGGACACTTATAGAGATCAGTAGGAAATTAATTATTTGGGGAAAATGGGGAAATAACCTGTTAAAATGTCAAAACCTCACATGAGTTATCAGAATAAATATGTATATTTTTTATTCTTGGATTTACCCTTCTGTTGATTGTAGTCTGTCTGAAGCTCTTATTTAAATAGGTTACATTACTCACTTGAATGTCCAGTAGCTGTTTGTGATGTACAATACAGTTCAATAGTTCAATATAGTTCACTGCTTCTTGATTTCAGTTTTATTTTTTGAAGTTAGACCAGAGAAAAAGAACTACACATATGAAAAATAAAGGTTCTACAAATGGTTCTTTGAGCAATACCATAGAAAAATGAACCATGGGCCTCATTCATCAATTTCTAGATTTGTTCTTGAGAAAAATCCTAACAAAAAGGCTAAGTCAGATTCATAGTGGTAATTTTTTTTTCTGTGGAAAAAAAAAAAAACAACTGAATTTTTCACAGCTCTGCTCTTATAATAATAGATTCAAACATCCTCATAAATTTTAAAACAAATTTTAATTAGGAAAGCACTGGTGCATGTCAGGCTTTTTGTGAAAACTGTGTAAGTGGATTTTAAGAAGAAATGTCTTCATTAAAACGATTGGCGAATAAGGCCTAATATTTGTAATAGAGATGTGGGATGAGAACCTTAGAGATGATAAGGTTCTTCACGCTCCCACATCTCTATGATAAACTTCTTTTTGGAAACAAAATTGGTTCTTCTATGGCGTTCCTTAAAAAAAAAAAAATTGTAGCACTTTCAAGAGTGTAGCAGTATTGCATTTAAAACCATACTTTCATAAACTAAATGTACTGTGATTTTTATTGAGTGTATCACACACTGCACGAGATCCAGTGAAACAGGAGTAACTGCACTCTTAGTAATGAAACCTGTAAATAATACCAGTACCCACAGTATACTGAATTTCTAAAGATTAACCTATGAACAGTGTATTCACCTGTTTATACAGGTGTTTGAGTCGAGACAATGAAGTTAAACTACTCCCTGGGGCTGGTATCTCAGGGCTGAGGACAGTACTGACCTGAGCTGCCATTTGCTGTGAATTTCACCCAAGTGCCTTCCTTATACTTCCTTATAGCAATCTTTCTCAACCCTGGTCCTGGAGTCCCCCGTGCCCTGCACTTTTTAGTGTTTTCTTTGCTCCCAACACACCTGATGCAACTAATCAGCTGATTAACAGCCCATAATTGAGGTTAAAAGTAGTTAATGTGTATGTTAATATGTTAAAAGCACTAAAATGTGGGCCTTGAAGACCAGGGTCGAGAAACATTGGCTTAGAGGACATTCTTTGAGGTGAGGTTTCTTGGCCCCTGTGCATTGCTACAATCAAAACAGAGTTGTGCTCTAGCTGTGTTGAGTGCCTTTGCCTTTTTCAGCTTTGCCTCTTTGTTTCTCCTAAATCTGGTTGTACAAGTCATTCAGGCTGAGCTGTCAAAGTGGCACCCACATCAGACATGCAGTGCAGCGTGGTACAGGCTGTAATTACATGTTATGAAGTCCAGTTACTGAGCTAGAAGAGGTTCATTGGTGTAGACCTTTTGTTGAGGATTTTGTGTTTAATCTAGCTGTAGAAGTGGACCTGCAGTTCCCTTCAGTAGACATGCAGTCATAAGCAGATGCATACAATATTCAGTTGTGTACCATTTGCAATGTAGCTAGTCTGTAATGCACCTTACACTCTCTCTTCCATGTATGACAATCTAACAGTGCCTTAAATAGAAATTACTTTACACAGTATTTAGACTACGTTGTAATGTAGAAAATAAATACTTACATGATGCTGGTGAGGCTTTGAGCACATCCCAATTTAGGGTTCTCGAAATTAAGCCAATGCAAATGAGCCGGCAGCTGATTTAAAACCAATGCTTCCATGTTAAGTGGTATTTTTAGTACTTTTAGTACCTTGATTCAGTGCCTGATTTGAATAGAAGTGAATGAATGAGATTGTGTGTCATACCAGTCTTCAGTACCTTTTAAACACGCTAACAATATCTCGTATGAATTCTGTGCAGCAGAATGAGGCAGTCTAGACGCTGTTGGTCTAGGATTTTAATGGCATTGTTTTTTTTGTGCATTTTGTTGAAAGGTGGAAGTCGATACTACTTTAAAATGTGGGTTTAGGAGTTTCAAGTGTTACCTTTTTGGATTCTGATATTAAATGTTGCACCCGTCACTTAATTTTAAATAAAACTAGGGGATGTTGTGCTTACATGTGGTCAGTGTACTGGTCAGCTATTTATTCATAATGGTGGTGCCTGTATTACAGATGTATTACATTTTTTTCTTAATAAAACAATTCAAATAAAAAGGCTGGTACTATATGACCTGTTCCAGTGTATTGCTTTCTCTAGTACAATAGATTTTCAACTTTACAGTTGTGTGGTAGTGATGAACACACATTATTAATATTAATAACCTAATGTATTAAATGTATGACTACTCTTGGCCCTCAGTGCCGTTTAAAGTTTTTCCTTGGAATTCTGTTGAGCAAGCTGATTGTAGTGGGGAACTGGTGCATAATTATATAAATATGAAAAGTGTATACTTTGTGTTTACATACTATAATAATTGGTGTATTATTTGAAACAAAATAAGTCATTTTTAGTTTTTTATAGTTTATAGTATAGCTTTATAGTTTATATATAATTTATAGTTATTATACTTAAAATTACAGTTATTACACATGGTACACTTCTAAAGATTAGATATCCGTTGTAAATTAAACATTGAAATGAAAACATTTTTTTGTTGTGTGCTTCAGTACGTGAGGAAATGCATGAATTTAAGTGTATTTTCTAACAGCAAATTCAAGTGTTTAAAATGTACCTTTGGAAAAACATACAGAGAATAGAAATACTATAAGAAAATCTTACTTCTTTGCATATTTCAAACATACCATTGATTTAGTTTACATTGACAGTTAATATTAATGAATATATATAAAATAACAAGTTATACAGGAATAATAAGTTTTGAAATGGGATCATAGATGATTTATTTTATAAAGCTCTCAGCACTTGAAATGTATTTATTTAAAGAGGACTGATGGTCTAATTAAAAGAAAATGAGCAGCTGAATAAAAACAGAAGTGATTCGCAACCACAACACATTGACACGAGTGTTATGTAAATTTATCCACAGATCAAAAGCAAATATAATACATGATTTGTTTATGTTCCCTTTACACAAATGATTTGAAATGAACCGAAACAAAAAAATCAAAAGAGGAAGCCAAGAGCTAGCTCCTTTCTTTAGAAAAGAGGACCGGGCATTTAATCTGTAGCGGTTGCAAGAAATGTCATTCCATTAAAAACAAATGCTAAAGCTGGGTACAATAGTCGTTGTCTGCAGACTCTTGTCATTTGGCTGTCGCTGTAGTTCTGAAGCTCCAACACACACTTCAACTCAGTAAGAACTGGTTAGCTGGATCAGGTGAGTTGGCCATTTATCAGTCTACTCAGACTTTAGTAGAGTTCAGTAACACTGAGATAAATAACTGATCAGCACAGTGATTTATCAGTCTACTCAGACTTTAGTAGAGTTCAGTAACACTGAGATAAATAACTCATCAGCACAGTGATTTATCAGTCTACTCAGACTTTAGTAGAGCTCAGTAACACTGGGATAAATAACTCATCGGCACAGTGATTTATCAGTCTACTCAGACTTTAGTAGAGCTCAGTAACACTGGGATAAATAACTGATTGGCACAGTGATTTATCAGTCTACTCAGGCTTTAGTAGAGCTCAGTAACACTGAGATAAATAACTGATCGGCACAGTGATTTATCAGTCTACTCAGACTTTAGTAGAGCTCAGTAACACTGGGATAAATAACTCATCAGCACAGTGATTTATCAGTCTACTCAGACTTTAGTAGAGCTCAGTAACACTGAGATAAATAACTGATCAGCACAGTGATTTATCAGTCTACTCAGGCTTTAGTAGAGTTCAGTAACACTGAGATAAATAACTGATCAGCACAGTGATTTATCAGTCTACTCAGACTTTAGTAGAGCTCAGTAACACTGAGATAAATAACTGATCAGCACAGGGATTTATCAGTCAACTCAGGCTTTAGTAGAGTTCAGTAACACTGAGATAAATAACTCATCAGCACAGTGATTTATCAGTCTACTCAGACTTTAGTAGAGCTCAGTAACACTGAGATAAATAACTGATCAGCACAGTGATTTATCAGTCTACTCAGGCTTTAGTAGAGTTCAGTAACACTGAGATAAATAACTCATCAGCACAGTGATTTATCAGTCTACTCAGGCTTTAGTAGAGCTCAGTAACACTGGGATAAATAACTGATCGGCACAGTGATTTATCAGTCTACAAAGGCTTTAGTAGAGCTCAGTAACAGATAAATAACTGATCGGCACAGTGATTTATCAGTCTACTCAGGCTTTATTAGAGTTCAGTAACACTTATATAAATAACTGATCAGCACAGTGATTTATCAGTCTACTCAAGCTTTAGTAGAGCTCAGTAACACTAGGATAAATAACTGATCAGCACAGTGATTTATCAGTCTACTCATGCTTTAGTAGAGCTCAGTAACACTAGGATAAATAACTGATCAGCACAGTGATTTATCAGTCTACTCAGGCTTTAGTAGAGCTCAGTAGAGAAAAATGTTCTATTATACGTATGCATAAAGCAATATATACTATATCAACTTATATTAAGAAAACAACTGTATGACACAGATGGTACAGGCTAATTAATGAATGCATAGCTTGTATATTGTAATGCAGGTGACCGAAATATAATGTACACTTGTTTACATGTTTACAGATTTGCTGTATGATGTCCTGATGCTGAACTAGTTGATTCACAGAGTAATTTAAAGGTAAATCAAGATTGGGGTTCAGAAGCAGGCTTAGACATAGACTGCAGAGTAAGAATGGGAATGGGTTCAGGAACAGGCTTAGACACAGAGTTCATTGTAAGAATGGAAATGGGGACAGGAACATACTTAGACACAGGGGGAAGAGGCTTAGACACAGAGTTCAATGTAAGAATATGAATGGGGGCAGAAATAGGCTTAGACACAGAGTTCAATGTAGGAATTGTAATGGGGCAGGAACAGGCTTAGACACAGAGTTCAATGTAGGAATTGTAATGGGGCAGGAACAGGCTTAGACAGAGGGAACAGGCTTAGACACAGAGTTCAATATAGGAATGGGAATGGGGCAGGAACAGGCTTAGACACAGAGGGAACAGGCTTAGACAGTTAAATGTAGGAATGGGAATGGGGCAGGAATAGGCTTTGACACAGAGTTCAATGTAGGTATAGGGGCAGGAACAGGCTTTGACACAGGAGGAACAGGCTTGGACACAGTTCAGTGTAGGAATGGGAATGGGGGCAGAAACAGGCTTTGACACAGGGGGAACAGGCTTGGACACAGAGTTCAGTGTAGGAATGGGAATGGGGGCAGGAACAGGCTTTGACACAGAGTTCAATGTAGGAATTGTAATGGGGCAGGAACAGGCTTAGACACAGAGTTCAGTGTAGGAATGGGAATGGGGGCAGGAACAGGCTTTGACACAGGGGGAACAGGCTTAGACACATAGTTCAGTGTAGGAATGGGAATGGGGGCAGGAACAGGCTTTGACACAGGGGGAACAGGCTTAGACACATAGTTCAGTGTAGGAATGGGAATGGGGGCAGGAACAGGCTTTGACACAGGGGGAACAGGCTTAGACACATAGTTCAGTGTAGGAATGGGAATGGGGGCAGGAACAGGCTTTGACACAGGGGGAACAGGCTTAGACACATAGTTTAGTGTAGGAATGGGAATGGGGGCAGGAACAGGCTTTGACACAGGGGGAACAGGCTTAGACACAGACTTCAGTGTAGGAATGGGAATGGGGGCAGGAAAAGGCTTTGACACAGGAGGAACAGGCTTAGACACAGAGTTCAGTGTAGGAATGGGAATGGGGCAGGAACAGGCTTTGACACAGGGGGAACAGTCTTAGACACATAGTTCAGTGTAGGAATGGGAATGGGGGCAGGAACAGGCTTTGACACAGGGGGAACAGGCTTAGACACATAGTTCAGTGTAGGAATGGGAATGGGGGCAGGAACAGGCTTTGACACAGGGTGTGTGTAGGAATGGGAATGGGGGCAGGAACAGGCTTAGACACAGAGTTCAGTGTAGGAATGGGAATGGGGGCAGGATCAGGCTTAGACACAGGGGGAACAGGCTTAGACACAGAGTTCAGTGTAGGAATGGGAATGGGGGCAGGAACAGGCTTTGACACAGGGGGAACAGTCTTAGACACATAGTTCAGTGTAGGAATGGGGGTAGGAACAGGCTTTGACACATAGTTCAGTGTAGGAATGGGAATGGGGCAGGAACAGGCTTTGACACAGGGGGAACAGGCTTAGACACAGAGTTCAGTGTAGGAATGGGAATGGGGGCAGGAACAGGCTTTGACACAGGGGGAACAGGCTTAGACACATAGTTCAGTGTAGGAATGGGAATGGGGGCAGGAACAGGCTTTGACACAGGGGGAACAGGCTTAGACACATAGTTCAGTGTAGGAATGGGAATGGGGGCAGGAACAGGCTTTGACACAGGGGGAACAGGCTTAGACACATAGTTCAGTGTAGGAATGGGAATGGGGGCAGGAACAGGCTTTGACACAGGGGGAACAGGCTTAGACACATAGTTCAGTGTAGGAATGGGAATGGGGGCAGGAACAGGCTTTGACACATAGTTCAGACTTCAGTGTAGGAATGGGAATGGGGGCAGGAAAAGGCTTTGACACAGGGGGAACAGGCTTAGACACAGAGTTCAGTGTAGGAATGGGAATGGGGCAGGAACAGGCTTTGACACGGGGAACAGTCTTAGACACATAGTTCAGTGTAGGAATGGGAATGGGGGCAGGAACAGGCTTTGACACAGGGGGAACAGGCTTAGACACATAGTTCAGTGTAGGAATGGGAATGGGGGCAGGAACAGGCTTTGACACAGGGTGTGTGTAGGAATGGGAATGGGGGCAGGAACAGGCTTAGACACAGAGTTCAGTGTAGGAATGGGAATGGGGGCAGGAACAGGCTTTGACACAGGGGGAACAGGCTTAGACACATAGTTCAGTGTAGGAATGGGAATGGGGGCAGGAACAGGCTTTGACACAGGGGGAACAGGCTTAGACACATAGTTCAGTGTAGGAATGGGAATGGGGGCAGGAACAGGCTTTGACACAGGGGGAACAGGCTTAGACACATAGTTCAGTGTAGGAATGGGAATGGGGGCAGGAACAGGCTTTGACACAGGGGGAACAGGCTTAGACACATAGTTCAGTGTAGGAATGGGAATGGGGGCAGGAACAGGCTTTGACACAGGGGGAACAGGCTTAGACACATAGTTCAGTGTAGGAATGGGAATGGGGGCAGGAACAGGCTTTGACACAGGGGGAACAGGCTTAGACACATAGTTCAGTGTAGGAATGGGAATGGGGGCAGGAACAGGCTTTGACACAGGGGGAACAGGCTTAGACACATAGTTCAGTGTAGGAATGGGAATGGGGGCAGGAACAGGCTTAGACACAGGGGGAACAGGCTTAGACACAGTTCAGTGTAGGAATGGGAATGGGGGCAGGAACAGGCTTTGACACAGGGGGAACAGGCTTAGACACATAGTTCAGTGTAGGAATGGGAATGGGGGCAGGAACAGGCTTTGACACAGGGGGAACAGGCTTAGACACATAGTTCAGTGTAGGAATGGGAATGGGGGCAGGAACAGGCTTTGACACAGGGGGAACAGGCTTAGACACATAGTTCAGTGTAGGAATGGGAATGGGGGCAGGAACAGGCTTTGACACAGGGGGAACAGGCTTAGACACATAGTTCAGTGTAGGAATGGGAATGGGGGCAGGAACAGGCTTTGACACAGGGGGAACAGGCTTAGACACATAGTTCAGTGTAGGAATGGGAATGGGGGCAGGAACAGGCTTTGACACAGGGGGAACAGGCTTAGACACATAGTTCAGTGTAGGAATGGGAATGGGGCAGGAACAGGCTTTGACACAGGGGGAACAGGCTTAGACACATAGTTCAGTGTAGGAATGGGAATGGGGGCAGGAACAGGCTTTGACACAGGGGGAACAGGCTTAGACACATAGTTCAGTGTAGGAATGGGAATGGGGGCAGGAACAGGCTTTGACACAGGGGGAACAGGCTTAGACACATAGTTCAGTGTAGGAATGGGAATGGGGGCAGGAACAGGCTTTGACACAGGGGGAACAGGCTTAGACACATAGTTCAGTGTAGGAATGGGAATGGGGGCAGGAAAAGGCTTTGACACAGGGGGAACAGGCTTAGACACATAGTTCAGTGTAGGAATGGGAATGGGGCAGGAACAGGCTTTGACACAGGGGGAACAGGCTTAGACACAGAGTTCAGTGTAGGAATGGGAATGGGGGCAGGAACAGGCTTTGACACAGGGGGAACAGGCTTAGACACATAGTTCAGTGTAGGAATGGGAATGGGGGCAGGAACAGGCTTTGACACAGGGGGAACAGGCTTAGACACATAGTTCAGTGTAGGAATGGGAATGGGGGCAGGAACAGGCTTTGACACAGGGGGAACAGGCTTAGACACATAGTTCAGTGTAGGAATGGGAATGGGGGCAGGAACAGGCTTTGACACATAGTTCAGACTTCAGTGTAGGAATGGGAATGGGGGCAGGAAAAGGCTTTGACACAGGGGGAACAGGCTTAGACACAGAGTTCAGTGTAGGAATGGGAATGGGGCAGGAACAGGCTTTGACACAGGGGGAACAGTCTTAGACACATAGTTCAGTGTAGGAATGGGAATGGGGGCAGGAACAGGCTTTGACACAGGGGGAACAGGCTTAGACACATAGTTCAGTGTAGGAATGGGAATGGGGGCAGGAGCAGGCTTTGACACAGGGTGTGTGTAGGAATGGGAATGGGGGCAGGAACAGGCTTAGACACAGAGTTCAGTGTAGGAATGGGAATGGGGGCAGGATCAGGCTTAGACACAGGGGGAACAGGCTTAGACACAGAGTTCAGTGTAGGAATGGGAATGGGGGCAGGAACAGGCTTTGACACAGGGGGAACAGGCTTAGACACATAGTTCAGTGTAGGAATGGGAATGGGGGCAGGAACAGGCTTTGACACAGGGGGAACAGGCTTAGACACATAGTTCAGTGTAGGAATGGGAATGGGGGCAGGAACAGGCTTTGACACAGGGGGAACAGGCTTAGACACATAGTTCAGTGTAGGAATGGGAATGGGGGCAGGAACAGGCTTTGACACAGGGGGAACAGGCTTAGACACATAGTTCAGTGTAGGAATGGGAATGGGGGCAGGAACAGGCTTTGACACAGGGGGAACAGGCTTAGACACATAGTTCAGTGTAGGAATGGGAATGGGGGCAGGAACAGGCTTTGACACAGGGGGAACAGGCTTAGACACATAGTTCAGTGTAGGAATGGGAATGGGGGCAGGAACAGGCTTTGACACAGGGGGAACAGGCTTAGACACATAGTTCAGTGTAGGAATGGGAATGGGGGCAGGAACAGGCTTTGACACAGGGGGAACAGGCTTAGACACATAGTTCAGTGTAGGAATGGGAATGGGGGCAGGAACAGGCTTAGACACAGGGGGAACAGGCTTAGACACAGTTCAGTGTAGGAATGGGAATGGGGGCAGGAACAGGCTTTGACACAGGGGGAACAGGCTTAGACACATAGTTCAGTGTAGGAATGGGAATGGGGGCAGGAACAGGCTTTGACACAGGGGGAACAGGCTTAGACACATAGTTCAGTGTAGGAATGGGAATGGGGGCAGGAACAGGCTTTGACACAGGGGGAACAGGCTTAGACACAGAGTTCAGTGTAGGAATGGGAATGGGGGCAGGAACAGGCTTTGACACAGGGGGAACAGGCTTAGACACATAGTTCAGTGTAGGAATGGGAATGGGGGCAGGAACAGGCTTTGACACAGGGGGAACAGGCTTAGACACATAGTTCAGTGTAGGAATGGGAATGGGGGCAGGAACAGGCTTTGACACAGGGGGAACAGGCTTAGACACATAGTTCAGTGTAGGAATGGGAATGGGGGCAGGAACAGGCTTTGACACAGGGGGAACAGGCTTAGACACATAGTTCAGTGTAGGAATGGGAATGGGGGCAGGAACAGGCTTTGACACAGGGGGAACAGGCTTAGACACATAGTTCAGTGTAGGAATGGGAATGGGGGCAGGAACAGGCTTTGACACAGGGGGAACAGGCTTAGACACATAGTTCAGTGTAGGAATGGGAATGGGGGCAGGAACAGGCTTTGACACAGGGGGAACAGGCTTAGACACATAGTTCAGTGTAGGAATGGGAATGGGGGCAGGAAAAGGCTTTGACACAGGGGGAACAGGCTTAGACACATAGTTCAGTGTAGGAATGGGAATGGGGCAGGAACAGGCTTTGACACAGGGGGAACAGGCTTAGACACAGAGTTCAGTGTAGGAATGGGAATGGGGGCAGGAACAGGCTTTGACACAGGGGGAACAGGCTTAGACACATAGTTCAGTGTAGGAATGGGAATGGGGGCAGGAACAGGCTTTGACACAGGGGGAACAGGCTTAGACACATAGTTCAGTGTAGAAATGGGAATGGGGGCAGGAACAGGCTTTGACACAGGGGGAACAGGCTTAGACACATAGTTCAGTGTAGGAATGGGAATGGGGGCAGGAACAGGCTTTGACACATAGTTCAGACTTCAGTGTAGGAATGGGAATGGGGGCAGGAAAAGGCTTTGACACAGGGGGAACAGGCTTAGACACAGAGTTCAGTGTAGGAATGGGAATGGGGCAGGAACAGGCTTTGACACAGGGGGAACAGTCTTAGACACATAGTTCAGTGTAGGAATGGGAATGGGGGCAGGAACAGGCTTTGACACAGGGGGAACAGGCTTAGACACATAGTTCAGTGTAGGAATGGGAATGGGGGCAGGAGCAGGCTTTGACACAGGGTGTGTGTAGGAATGGGAATGGGGGCAGGAACAGGCTTAGACACAGAGTTCAGTGTAGGAATGGGAATGGGGGCAGGATCAGGCTTAGACACAGGGGGAACAGGCTTAGACACAGAGTTCAGTGTAGGAATGGGAATGGGGGCAGGAACAGGCTTTGACACAGGGGGAACAGGCTTAGACACATAGTTCAGTGTAGGAATGGGAATGGGGGCAGGAACAGGCTTTGACACAGGGGGAACAGGCTTAGACACATAGTTCAGTGTAGGAATGGGAATGGGGGCAGGAACAGGCTTTGACACAGGGGGAACAGGCTTAGACACATAGTTCAGTGTAGGAATGGGAATGGGGGCAGGAACAGGCTTTGACACAGGGGGAACAGGCTTAGACACATAGTTCAGTGTAGGAATGAGAATGGGGGCAGGAACAGGCTTTGACACAGGGGGAACAGGCTTAGACACATAGTTCAGTGTAGGAATGGGAATGGGGGCAGGAACAGGCTTTGACACAGGGGGAACAGGCTTAGACACATAGTTCAGTGTAGGAATGGGAATGGGGGCAGGAACAGGCTTTGACACAGGGGGAACAGGCTTAGACACATAGTTCAGTGTAGGAATGGGAATGGGGGCAGGAACAGGCTTTGACACAGGGGGAACAGGCTTAGACACAGTTCAGTGTAGGAATGGGAATGGGGGCAGGAACAGGCTTTGACACAGGGGGAACAGGCTTAGACACATAGTTCAGTGTAGGAATGGGAATGGGGGCAGGAACAGGCTTTGACACAGGGGGAACAGGCTTAGACACATAGTTCAGTGTAGGAATGGGAATGGGGGCAGGAACAGGCTTTGACACAGGGGGAACAGGCTTAGACACATAGTTCAGTGTAGGAATGGGAATGGGGGCAGGAACAGGCTTTGACACAGGGGGAACAGGCTTAGACACATAGTTCAGTGTAGGAATGGGAATGGGGGCAGGAACAGGCTTTGACACAGGGGGAACAGGCTTAGACACATAGTTCAGTGTAGGAATGGGAATGGGGGCAGGAACAGGCTTTGACACAGGGGGAACAGGCTTAGACACATAGTTCAGTGTAGGAATGGGAATGGGGGCAGGAACAGGCTTTGACACAGGGGGAAAAGGCTTAGACACATAGTTCAGTGTAGGAATGGGAATGGGGGCAGGAACAGGCTTTGACACAGGGGGAACAGGCTTAGACACATAGTTCAGTGTAGGAATGGGAATGGGGGCAGGAACAGGCTTTGACACAGGGGGAACAGGCTTAGACACATAGTTCAGTGTAGGAATGGGAATGGGGGCAGGAACAGGCTTTGACACAGGGGGAACAGGCTTAGACACATAGTTCAGTGTAGGAATGGGAATGGGGGCAGGAACAGGCTTTGACACAGGGGGAACAGGCTTAGACACATAGTTCAGTGTAGGAATGGGAATGGGGGCAGGAACAGGCTTTGACACAGGGGGAACAGGCTTAGACACATAGTTCAGTGTAGGAATGGGAATGGGGGCAGGAACAGGCTTTGACACAGGGGGAACAGGCTTAGACACATAGTTCAGTGTAGGAATGGGAATGGGGGCAGGAACAGGCTTTGACACAGGGGGAACAGTCATAGACACATAGTTCCGTGTAGGAATGGGAATGGGGGCAGGAACAGGCTTTGACACAGGGGGAACAGGCTTAGACACAGAGTTCAGTGTAGGAATGGGAATTGGGGCAGGAACAGGCTTTGACACAGGGGGAACAGGCTTAGACACAGACTTCAGTGTAGGAATGGGAATGGGGACAGGAACAGGCTTTGACACAGGGGGAACAGGCTTAGACACAGACTTCAGTGTAGGAATGGGAATGGGGGCAGGAACAGGCTTCAATTTAGAAGATGAATAAGGGTAGGGCTTGATGTTGTCAACTTGCTCTTTAAGTTTCTTAACAACTATGTTCACATCTTCACATGAGTGTAGTGTATTCATTTGTATTCTGGTAAAACACTCAGAAAGACCAAGACCATGGAAGGACTGGAACATCTAAAAGGGGGAAAAAAAATATATATACTTAATAGAATTTCAAGAAAATTGGAGACAGCATAGCATTAGCTTACCTGCTTCATGCCCTGTTTGTTACCTGTAGATAATGGAAGTCATCCTCTGTGTATGTTAACTGCTGTAGCTCATCAGCTTTCCTTCTGAGGTCAACAATCTCCTGCTCCATTTGCTTCAGGTGTTCTTCAGCTCGACTTAATTCAGCTTTCTCCTGAGCTCTGATCGCCTCAGTCATCTCAGAACACTTTTTTTCGATGGTCTGAATCAGCTCTCGAAACATTCTCTCAGTGTCTTCCACTGCTGTCTGAGCAGAATGCTATTGGCAAAAAAATATATAAATAATTTAACTTTGCCCAAAACTTAATAGGTTTATCAGAGTTTTTTTCACGCAATCACCTTAGTAGAAGATACAGATTCCGTCAGCTCCTGGCACTCCTCCCTGCGCTCCTGAATCCTCTGTTTGTAATTGTTCTGGGTCTCCACCACTTGTTTCTGTGGAAAATATGATGAGTAAATACCTGCACTGGATTCAGAGTAACTGAGCACTCTCTCTCTCTTTCACTCATTTTCTTGTATTTAAAGGGGCACTCCTGAAAAATCTAACAAATATGGATCAGATTGATATCAGTATCAATCAGTTATTTCTGTAAGATTAGTGAAAACATATGTTCATCACCCCTTTCGGTAGTAAAAAAGAACACATTTACAAAATAGAAATATTTACTGTTTTGTAATAATTTCTAGACAATTTAACTGAATATTTACACATTAACTTATACTATACATACACACACATTGTACACACTGTACATACACTATACATACTCTTTATTAACAATATTGCAATATTATTTAAAGCAACTACCAAGACTAGAGGGAGTGTATTCTCTGCGCTATTTTGGGTAAACATTACAATTCTAATTTCTACATTTATTTAATTAAAAAATGTTAGATATCAGCATCAGCCCAACATTTCCCACATTGGCGTAGCCCTCAGTTTAACTGTTACTACTGCTACCTGCTGTAAACATGCCTAATCTTTCAGGTTTAAAGACTAAGAAAGCCCCTTTCTGATGATGTATCTTCAGCATGGGGGCTAATATTCAGCTTATATACAAGGATATTAGTTTAACTAACGGTTGTTATCCTGTTATGTTATAATAGTTATGTTACAATTATGTTATGATTGTATCCTAATTTAGTTAATTGGAGTTTGGGAATAAGTAGAAGGGATCATTTTTATAGTGATATATAGTTCAAATAGTTAGCTAGAACACTAAGACTTAACCGGAATAGAGGGTATGTTCTGATGTCATGACACCCTGGGACATGCCCCCTTTAGTCAGACTAAGTGGTAAAACATTCTGCAGCATGGCTGTGTTTATTAGGGGGAAACAGCCAAACCGGGAATGAAACAAACCATTATCTGCTCAGCTTAAAGAAAGTTGTCCTCAACAGCGATCTATCCAAATGACCAAAGAACCAATGGTCCATGGACAGCGATGTGTAGCCAGGAACAGCCAGCTAACTGAGGGTCAAAGCACTCCCGTTTAGAGGATAAAACCTTATTTCTGAGAGCACAAGGTTGAGTGAATGACCATGGGACTGTTCTTAGGCACGTTTAGTAGACTGCTTCATTTGGATTTAGTTTGCTTTACCTTTTCATTATATTTAGCAAGTCGCTAAATAAAAACTACAGTGGGCTCATCAAGATTATGATCTTAATGATTTCAAAGGGCCTAAAAGAATTTTGCTCATGTTACCTTGCATATAATACATAATGACATATAAATAAGTTGATTGATTTGCTCACCTGTTTCTCAGCTCTCTCAGCTACAATTGAAACCACTTTATGGCCACAGTGTTCGTCCAAGGTGCACAGATAGCAAACACAGGTCTGATCTGTGCGACAGAAAATGTCCAGAATCTTTCCATGCTGTGGGCAGATCTTCTCATGTAGGTGTGCAGAGGGTCCAATCACTGTATGCATCTTCAGAGGAGCAGATTCTTCATGAGGTTTAAAATGGGCCTCACAGTAGGAGGCCAGACACACCAGGCAGGACCTGACAGCTTTGTGTTTTCTGCCAGTGCAGATGTCACACACCACGCCTCCAGGTGTAGCGTAACAGTGATCAGTCGGCTGTGGTCCAGCCTTTCTCAGCTTCTCTGCCACTTCAGCTAGCATGTGGTTCCTACGTAGAGCAGGCCTAACAAAGAAGGTCTCTCTGCACTGGGGACAGCTGTAAGCTCCGTTTGGCTGATCCCAGCAAACATTGATGCAGTTCATACAAAAACTGTGTCCGCAGGATAAAGTGACTGGATCCATCAATAAGTCCAAGCAGATTGAACAGCAGAACTCATCCTGACCTATTGAAATACTTGCTTCAGCCATTTCAGTGAATCGAGAGGTCAGAGCTACACAGAAAGAGTCTCTGGAATAGGGATGCACACAGGCCTATACAGAGGTCAGTTTCGTTTTCCCAGTAAGGAAGGCAATCAGGCCCAACCTACTTCCTGTAGAGAACTGTGCCGAGAACACAAAGTTCTTTAAAGCCTGACTCTTCACATGTCTGTAGTTGAGACAAGGTCATTATCCTACAAAGGATTTTATTGATACCCTATTTGCTCTGTTTGTGGACACCCCTTTCTAATTAGTATTGCATTTAGGTTCTTTAGGTTGCACAGAGATGTGCAAATGCACACACACAACTTGTCTAGTCCCTGTAGAAAGGTACAGCCAATAGAATAGGACTCACTGGAGCAGAGAAACATGAATCTCTTGGCGCCATGCCTAATGCCAGATGTGGGCTAGAGGGGTATAAAGCCCCCCAGCATTGAGCTGTAGAGCAGTGGAGGAATTGTATTGTATCTCTGGAATACAGTGCTTTTGAGATGAATTGGGGAGTTGACGATCATGAGGTGGGTTGGTGGTCATCCAACATCCTGAATACAACAGTCCTCACAGCAATGCTACAAATTCTAGTAGAATGCCTTCCCTGGACATTAGAGACAGTTACGCCAAGGTGTTCCAGGTGTCCCAATACTTTTTTTATTTTATAGTGTGAATATTGATAGTGAGACACAGTTAAGCATTATCCTCAACTGTGTGAATATATACTCATTATATGGAAGTAAGTTGGTATGGTAGTATAGAAGAAAACAATTGATTAATATAATAATAATAATAATAATAATACACACACACCCAGAGCGGTGGGCAGCCAACTCCAGCGCCCGGGGAGCAGAGAGGGTAAAGGGCCTTGCTCAAGGGCCCAACAGTGGCAGCTTTCCAAGCCCGGGAATCAAACCCACAACCCTGTAATTGACAGCCCGGCGCTCCAACCACTAAGCCAACACTGCCCACAGGTACTTGATTAGGAACCTGTCCAGAAACCTGAGTAAGTTTTGAGAAGAGGACATGTGAAGAATATAAAGAATGTATGATAAATCGGCTGAGTTTCATACTCCATATTCCTCCTTCGTAAGACCCGCCCATTTCTCAGCACACTCTCTCTGGTAGGGCGGCAGTTGCGGGTCCTCTCCACTAGAGGCTCCATAGAGTCTATTGCGCCAGTTTGAAGCTCAACCCTGGATCTGTTGTGTTTACATCGACGGCATGGGCAGCCTTTTCGTCTGAGGAAAGAAATCGTGTTGGCTGTTTCCACTTCCACCAGAAAGTTAAACGTGTGTTGATGGCAACGGTTTATATAAGCGAGCGAAGACGGTGAGATTTTTCAAACTGTCGATATTTTGTCCATATGGAGCAGTTTGAGCTACTAGCTGTTGGTGCCAATGTCGAATCAGGGATTTTGGGAACCGTTACTAGCAAGTTTACTAGCTAGCTATATTTATCATAGACGGGAGAAAGAGCTTTCTACAAGGTTAATAGTGTGTGTAGTCCGTGTGGATACGTGTTTTCTGCAGATATATAGCTAGCTAAAGTTTAAGAGAGAGTTTTGCTAAAACTGCCACGGCGGAGGAGCTAGGAGGGAGTTAGCTAGCTAAGGATAAGCGATAAGGATAAGGGTTTTATCACCTGAAAGGTAAGTAGCTAAAGACATCATCCATACACTACAAAAATGATATTTTCACAAGTAAAACGACCTGGATACAATAATAATAATAATAATAATCCGTATTAAGACGCTGGTGTAAAATAATTTCGCCTTTTTTGGACGTTTTCTTGTCATTTTAGTGGCACCTACTCTTACAAATGCCAGATATTAGTGACACCTTATGATAATGGCAGACAGCTAACTGCCTAATTATTTCAAGCATATTTCTAAAAGGAAAAGAAAGAAACAAATGAAACTGTGCATTTATGTTGTAAAAAAAGTGTAAAAGTAAATATATATATATTTAAAGCTTGTGAAACATCGTCTGTTTGCTGCCTGATAACAAAACCATGTATTCACAGAACAAGGAACAAGGAAGTGAATACAGTAGGGGTGTAACACATTTACATTAGTTGCCAGGTTTGAAAGGATTTTTCCATCCCAAAGCCAAGATTCGATTAGATTTTTACAACCACGATAAGCCTTGACAATTGAACATCCTAGAAGCAAGAGACAACCCCCCCCCCATTTCACTTCACTCTAGTAGGTCTCACTGGTGGTTTGCACTGGTGGACCCTCTGAAAAAATCAGTGCACTGTTGCGAGCAGTCATTTTTTAGAGTCCTCCTAAATGTCTGTTTGTACACAAATGAACTTCAAAGTTCATTCAGATGTTTTATGTGTATTTCATGCCGTTATGTGTTTGTTTGCAGCTGTGAGGTGTGACTATTACCCCCTGATGATTGTGCAGAGGGTGACTTTTTGGGCTAAGTCCTTTCACCTGTGCGCTGGGGTCAGATTCACCTATAGGGTACCTGAGATGGCCAGACCAAGCTCAAGTAGGACATTCAAATAAATGGACACACACATCCACACTTAAGTCATGTACATTCTTGTGATTAGGCTGTTGCACATGTCCTGGATGATTTCATTGTGTGTGTGTGTGGTTGTCTGGGGCAGATTTGACACAGTTTCGTGAGGAGTTTGCTAAGGCCAAGCACATAGCGATAATCACTGGAGCTGGAGTGAGTGCAGAGAGCGGTGTGCCAACCTTCAGAGGTGCTGGGGGCTACTGGAGGAAATGGCAGGCTCAAGTAATACATATGCTTCATATTTTGCACATTGTTCTTCTTCACTGTGTTGTGTTTATTATTGTTATTATTTTTTGTGAATGCAGTTACAAACAACCTGACCCTTTAATACCTTTCTAGGATTTGGCCACTCCTGGCGCTTTCTCACGAGACCCTTCACTGGTGTGGGAGTTTTATCACTACAGACGAGAGGTAACCCAGTAGTAGTGGATCATTTGACACCTTATAATCTCTTATTCAATTTCATACATTCATTTGTGCTTAATGCATTGTTCATCATGCCAAGAATTGCACTCGGATGATGGTACTAATATAAGCAAGATAGACAGTTTTAGGAGTGCAAGAATGTTTTAGGCATTTTTTAATAAAAATGCTAAACACTATGTATATTGGGTGATTTTTTATGAAAAAATCTTTACATTTTTGATACGTTTACGTTTTGTTGATATATGTAACTCTTCAGTTGCTTACTTCAGCATAATGGGGTGGGAAAGTAAAGATAAAATGTGATATGGGCAAAAGCTATAGCACATTTTGTCTTAGTGTGTGTCAGTGTCAGTGTCAGTGTCAGTATGTCATGTTCCGCAAATAATTGATTGTCTAAAATTTGCAGAATATTGTTATATTATGTAAACCTTTTTTAGTTCAAACAAAGGAATTCAGACTTTTTCATACAACCGAACAGTGTGCTGATGCACCTTTAAATACTGATGTCTTTATGAAATGACAGCATGACAGACTATACTGACTTAGCTATTTTTTTGCACAGGTAATGCGTAGTAAAGAACCAAATGCAGCTCACCTGGCTATAGCTGAGTGTGAGGCTCGCCTCAGTCAGCAGGGGCGTTCTGTAGTCATCATCACCCAGAACATTGATGAGTTGCATCGTCGTGCCGGCTCCAGACACATACTGGAGCTTCATGGTAAGGCAACAATACAGCCACTACATCCAGCTTTGTTGTAATTGGCTGGCTTGTGAAGCTCCAGCTTTACTCTCAGCTGTTTTTAGTTTTTTTTGCTGTTTCAGTATGTTGTAGGTTGTGTTGGCTAAATTCTTCTAAACTGTCTAAAATCAGTAGTACGTAATGGATTTGACAATGAAAGTCATCTATAATGTGTATTGTTTCAGTATCCTGAATGCAGATAAATCCTAATGCTACATTCATGGATTTTTAATGTTTAATTCTCTTACTGGTACTCTGTTTTAGTCTCTCTCTCTCTCTCTCTCTTATTCTCATTCTCTTTCCTCCTAGGTAGTCTGTTTAAAACTCGCTGCATGAGCTGTGGAGAAGTTAAGGCCAACCACACAAGCCCTATATGTCCTGCTCTGGAGGGAAAAGGGTAAATACAGACCAGACTAGCAGCAGCAGATAACACACATGAAATCCCAGCACTTGTGTAAACTTCTGTTATTATCACCCTTAGAGAGCCTGACCCTAACGCGAAGGACGCTAGAATTCCAGTGAATGATCTTCCCAGGTCAGTGTAAGAAATGTTGTGTGCAAGACTACAGAGAGTTACAGGTTCTTACAAACCCATGCTTATAACATGCTTATAAGCAGCTGAGAAAATTCGGACAGTTTTGTCCATTTTAGAGTGCAATAAAATACCAGACCCCTATACAATGTAGCTTACCTTTGTAGGTGGAGCATTTGAAGCTGAGAGTAGAATGAGGCTAACAGTGATTTGGCACCAACTGCCTCTGGCACTGCACATTTTAGTGTTTGCCCTGCTCCCAATACACTAGATAAGGCTGCTGAATGGATGTGGGTGTGTTAAAGAAGGGAAACACAAAAAATGCTTTCTTAAGTTCTCCAGGACCAGGCAACCTGTGTTTTTGCAGATACTGCACTAGTGACGTTCCAACAAACAGCTGCTCCAGTAGGGGGCAGCAGACGCATGTAAATGTGATGATCCAAATAATAATTGCTGATATTAGTCTACTGAGGACTGCAGTGTCTAAAAGTACTGTTTTCAGTCATGCATGCTCTACCTGCTTATGCCCGTTTGCGTCTTTATCTTTGCTAAGGAGAAAACTTAAAACCAAATGGTGCTTTGCAGCCTTCAAGGATGTGCACTTTATGTATGTATGTATAAGAAGTATGTAATGTGAAAGTGCGTGTGCTGCAGATGTGAGAGGCGTGGCTGCCATGGTCTTTTGAGGCCTCACGTGGTGTGGTTTGGAGAGACACTTGATGCTGACATTCTGAGCAGCGTGGAGGAGGAGTTGGAGAAATGTGACCTCTGCTTAGTGGTGAGTGTGTGCATCCAGGGAAACCATACATTTGAGGCGTTTCAGAATAGTTTAAAGATCAGTTTGGTCAATAATTAATAAAAATACCCTAAAAAGTATTGTGACAACTGTTCATTTATTGTTTCTTTTGAAATCAATGATATTAAATAGTTTATCCTGCTTTTGTTGGGGTAACTGTCTCTACTGTCCTGGGAAGAAGGCTTTCTACTAGATTTTGGAGGAGCATTGCTGTGAGGATTTGATTGCATTCAGCAACAAAAGCGTTAGTAAAGTCAGGATGTTCACCTCACCTAATCCCCAGCTCCCCAACTCCTTCCAAAAGTACTGGATCCACCAGTCAATCATTCCAGAGAACACAGTTCCACTACTCCACAGCTCAATACTGGAGGGGGGGCTTTGTACCCCTCTAGTCCACGTCTGGCATTAGGCATGGTGCCAGGGCTGTCATGTTTATCTGCTCCTGTTCTATAGCCAGTACTTCTCTACCGGGACTAGACAAGCTGTTTGTGTCCATTTGCACATCTTAATGGATGCATTTTGAATGCATTCTTTAGCAGGGGTGTCCACAAACATTTGGACAAATCTGGCCCAATAGTATAGAATCATTACACCATTGCATCTGTTTATATTTTACTAAATGAATATAAGTATACTTAATGGGTTAACTGTGTTGTATGTTCATAAGTATCCAGACACCCCTTCCGCTTAGTCAATTATAGTGCACCTATTTCTGACACAGAAGTTCAGTTGCACACACACTGCTTGTAATAAACTGCATATACAAGCATTGCCAACAGAATGGGATGCTCTGGTGCAGCAGCAAACAAGCCTAATGCCACCATGCCCAGGACATTTAGTTAGAGGTGCATAAAGCTCACCAGCGCTGGGTTGTGGAGCGGTAGAACTGCATTCTCTGGAGTGTTTGAGCTCTGTTCAGCAATGTTCCAACATCCAGTGTAAAGGCTTCTCAGAAGAGTAGAGGCTGTCGCTGCAGCAAAGTGGGGGCAAAAGCTCCTTATTAATACTCTTGATGTCCAAACAGACGTTGAGTAAGGAGGTATCTGCAGACTATTGAGCATTTAAGGGCATAACAGAATAATTAAAATAGCTTTGTTAAATAGCTTTGCGAAACGAAAGCAGAAAAATGTGACATGCTGGGAGTTTTCTTTTCCCTTTCCCCTTTGTCCATTTAATAAAATAAGTCATTAATTACACAGTCATTACTGAAGCATTAAGGAAACTGTTGAATTCCCTTCCATTTAAATAGCACATTAAAGATTTGAATTCTCAAATCCAGGAAAAACTGATTCAGTAATGTAGGTCAATGACAGAAATGTGCATGGGCGTTATGCACCAATGGTAAATAGAGCCCATGAAAGCAGTGAACTTCCACGCTTCATATCTATAATTAAGTTAGAGTGTTATTATTTTGGATCTTTGGGAGCTTGACTGGTGATTAGTGGTAATGATTGTATAATTAAGCTTGTCTGCTCACTTGAATGTAGACTGTTAGGTGAATGATGAAGCTTTGCTAATTCCAAGGAATTCTAAAGGCAAGATGGGACTCTTAAAAGTAGCTAACACTGCTGTTCAGGTTGAATCCTCATTGTTTTAAATAGTGAGACTGTTGACTCGACAGGCAGCTTAATAGCTGTTAAACACATTGTCTATCTTATATATATATATGTGTGTGTGTGTGTGTTTTCCTGTTCTCTTGTCACCAGGTGGGTACCTCCTCCATAGTTTACCCAGCAGCCATGTTTGCTCCTCAGGTGGCCGCTAGGGGAGTGCCTGTGGCCGAATTTAACACAGAAAGTACACCTGCCACCATGCGCTTTATGTGAGTCATACTAACACACACACACCTCTGTCACCCTGCATGTTATTTGTGTTTCTCTCACACACAGTATTGTTGTTTTTAGTGAGTCATACGTTTATTGTTTTACATGGAAAAACCTTCATCGGTCCAGTGCACAGTATTTTGTAGAACAGCCCCTTCATTTTCAGTAAGTGATCAAGCAGATATTTTTCATAGCCCTGTTTTTAAGCTTATTTTTACCAAGGGTGCTGAAAGAATTCTTCTCTTGCTCTTTGTACATGTAACTGTACTTGTCTCTACTGTGCACTGCGTGAGCCAGTAAAGGTTTTGTGTTACACTATTAACCCCTTCACCTGCATGCTCCCACACTTCTTTTCCTCAGCCATGATCCTGTATAACCTGTCAGTTTCCATACCAGTCACAGATAAAAAAAAATAAGGTAGTTAAGCCACTCTCTTTCTCCATCAGGTATCATTTTGAGGGTCCTTGTGGCACCACGCTGCCCCCTGCGCTGGCGCGCCATGAGAGCGAGCCCATCTGAAAACCCACACACCTGCCCTGCGTGGAGCACTTTAATATAGAGGGCACAAGTCCACTCTCTGCCATTGATTGTGTTCTTTGAAACATTGACCTTGTGTTCTTACTGACGTGAAGGCAAAGCTGAAAGATTTGGACAAAAATAAACCACCTCTTTGCCTTTGAGTTTGCCTGGTTTTCAGTCTGACTTTTCAGTGGAGAATATCTGTGTGTGTTTGTGTGTGAGTGCGCGCCCTGTGGCATGGGGTCACCTTGATTTTTGTGTAGTCTAAAGCCAGATTCCATGGTCTGGCTGGAAGCCCCCCTCCTCTCTCCATGGTCAACTGTCACAGTTTATAGAGAGATGCAGGCGAAAGGCACTATTGTGTTTGACACTTGCTGTTATGAGTGGAGCCCTCACCTGCATGCACGTGTACACACACACACCGTGACCACAGATCTCACATGAACACCTCCTCAGGTCGTATTTTCTAGGGGAGATAATTAGCAGATATTCAAGATTTGCAGAACTCAAGATCCTGAGTTGAGGTGACCTTTAACCTTTTAAAATGTCTGTCTTCTCCACCTGCACATAATTTGAATCTGTAATCCAGGTGCATTTAACTTGCTGTAGATCAATGCTGTTTATCCTTCACTCCAAATTGACTACTCTGCTAGTCCGGTGCAAGATATCAACGGGACAGTAGCCGCCATTTTTCAGGTCACTCTGACAACAAAGAAGGACGTGATGTGCTCAGAATTCCGCCCTTTTAAAATCAGGTTCAGGACATGCCGTTTTATGACACTGTGAACAAACTAAGCTGAACCCCTGAGGCTTGAGCTCTAGCGCTCGCTTATTACTAGTGTCTTCTGTTCCACCTTAAATGGTGCAGCAGCTACAGGTGCAACAATAACTGAGGTGCTGTTTTTTTTTTTGGTGAAATTTCAGCGTCATAATCCAGTGAATACATTCATCGAAGTCATGAAATGTTACTACTTTGTTCAAAAGGCCCAGAAATTGGTACAATAATGAAAAATGCCACAGTATTCATGATCTGGTCTTGTCTGTACAGTTGCTGCCTGTTGATTTCCCCCCATCGTCCCGCGCATGACGTACAGCTGAGCTGCTGAGTAATGGTCAAATTCTACTTGCAGACAGAACTCCTCATCAATGGCAGCTGATGTTATCAGCCATCTGTAGTATCTAAATTTCTGCTAATGAAGTGAACACAGTGCCTTCTAGAAATCTGATGCATGGTATTTAAACAGGGAGTAGTGCACTGAAAGGTGTTTCTGATGATGAGGCAAGAGGTGCAGTATGGCATTGTAAATGGCCATCATATAGAGATGTGAGTGTGTGCTCTGTCTCCTGGTGAGACTGTGGCTCATTAGCTTCTGAGGCGATGAGAGAGGTGTTTCAGAGGCGACTCTGCTCGCCTCCAAAAATAACACACACCATTTCCTGTCCATTAAACCATGATTTCACACCAATCTGAGCTTAACGGCGCGCACACACACAATGCGAATCTCCTCTGACACACAAAGGGCCAAAATCCTTTGAGACACACCACACACACACACACACCTTCCCATTAAATGTCGATTTCACACCAATCTAAGCAGCACTTCAGCCTGGGCTTGCTGGGGAAGTTTTTTTTTTTTTTTTTTTTTTTTGCATGGTGTGTACACACACAGACATGCACACAAATGACAGTAACTCTGTCTGTCTGTCTGTGTGTGTGTGTGTGTGTGTGTGTGTGTGTGTGTGTGAGGAAAACACAGGCAACTGTACTGACCTCTCTGTAAGTTCATCTCTGTGTTTCCTGAAAGTCTGGTAGCATTTTTGTTGTTATAATGGTGCTAAATGTCTTTTCCAGATTCGGAATCACAAGAGATGATTCATATAGTGTTGCCACTGAAATGTTACAGGAAGATGACAAACTCCTGCACCTAACAACTGGGGTTAGACACAGGGCCCAGCCCATTCCCTTCCAGTATCACCCACTGCATCTCAAGCTCTATCAACGTAGTCACCTCCCTTCCTGTGTTGACTGTAGCTGTTTTTGATCAGCTAAGGTGTTGCCAATGGTTTTCCCTCAGTAAGTTCATGTTTTTGTTGTTTCCTTGTTATCCCTGACCTAGAGAGACAAATACGCAAAAACAGGAAATCAGGAGGTACATGCTTTTTCACACCACTGTCATGATTGACCACAGCTGGTAGCTTCTCCGTGCCCACATAACAAGGGTTTGTTTGGTAAGTTTTATTTGATGACCAATGTCCAGGAAAAAAACAACAAAGAAACCACTCACTACAAACTCGTCATCACAAGCTGTTTATGTTCATAGTTGACTGCACCTGATAACCCAAAATGTGTATCAATACCATGGTATTACAATGACTTTCCTCACATTCCAGTACTATCCATACCCCCTCCCTGAAGTGGGCCC
This sequence comes from Salminus brasiliensis, assembly GCF_030463535.1. Lineage (NCBI taxonomy): Eukaryota > Metazoa > Chordata > Actinopteri > Characiformes > Bryconidae > Salminus > Salminus brasiliensis. Next base: position 50,732,784 of record NC_132878.1, on the reverse strand, counting down.
CAAAAAAAAGTCCTTATGGGTATGTAGTCTGACACAGAGACACAAAGCATACTGATGTCCCAATTATACTGCTTTGACCTGTAAGCATTTGAGCATTACCACAAATGTAAAAAAAAAATACTTTTTTTCAATATCATTTTTTTTATTATATTATTTTACATGATTTGATTTGATTTATTTGTACTTTTTTTACACTGTAAAGTAGTGGGCACAGAACTTTCAAGCTACTTTCCTACCCTGTGTGTAGATTTGTTTAAAGGGTATATAAATACATACAGCTTTTTCATATATATATATATATATATATATATATATATATATATATATATATATATATATATATATATATATATATATATAGTGTGTGTGTGTGTTTATAAATAGAAATGGGTACCTTACTCACACACATCTATGAGTGTGTGTATTTGTGTGTGTCTGTTTCCCGGAGCCGTGTGTGCAGATTAAGAGATTTATAAATAGAGAGAAAGCTTTGCTTAGAGACTCAAATCTCAGAGCCATGCAGGGATTATTGCATCCCTTTGGGATTTTAACCCAAAACCCAATCTGACTGACGTGTGCGCACACACACATGCACGCCTTTCGCAACACAAGCTTGTCTCTTCACACGCGAAACAATTTTCATACACAGCACAGTCTCAAGCTCCTCTCAAGCAAAAAACACATGTACATGTTCAAAATAGTGACTGGACGTCTTTCTAAACCTCTCCTTATCTGTCTCTCCATTTATCATCTCATATGTCCATCAATTTCCTTATCCAAGCATCAAAGGAGAATAAACAAATCACACACCGAAGCAGAGGGCCGAAAAAGCCTCACGAGCTGAAATATCAATGTTTTTAGCTAGATCTATATATAATCGAAAAAAATGAACAGACTTTTTAGTGTGTAGACTCGGATGAGTGCTTTACAAAGTTACAGTGAGAGAGAAACACACGCTAAAGGAGTAATGAGTGACAGAACTGCATTGTGGATGGGCCCTTCAGTTTCTTCCAAGGCTTTTTCATCAATTTTGGCCAATTGCTGACTGTAGCATGTTTTGATGCTAAGGAGTTTTTAATGCTCCAGTAAGTTTATCAATGAAGGCTATGGATACAGATATGTTGATAATATTTTAGGAAAGTTGACAAAATATTGTTGATGGGGGGGAAAAAAGGCCCTATAGATATGTGGAGATATCATTGTTTGCGTTGTTGCAGTCTTTTGTTGTGCAGATCAATTTTTCGACCCATACTTTAATCATCAGATGTATAATCTGGTCTGGGCTAGTGGAGACTTGCGCCATGGCCTGCAGGTCTGTGTCTCTGCCAGGCCGACAGACCCTCATTTAGTCGAGCAGCTAACATTTAGCCAATTATGCTAATACCCCTCATCAGTTCAACTTGCCCTGCAGGGAATGTGAGCACCGGAGTCGGCACGCTACGCTACCAAAAGCCTTCCCATGGCAGTGGCGCTGGCAACAACAACATGACTCATTCTTACAGACAGGGCTGGTTTCATGCTAGGTCTTCTTCTGTAAGTGGATACGCGGTCACTAGTGTTGTGCTTAGTCAGCACACGGGTGGGTCATGGGTGCCATGACTTTTGAATGTGAAGTGGTTTAACTGTTCTAACTGATTGTCACCAGTGGATATTTTTGTATTTGTCTGCACTCCAATACCAAATTTAGCTCACGAACAGCCTGAGAATGAAGAGACGAGTTGTTGAAGCAAGGAAACTGATGGTTTTGAGGCCTAAAACAAAACCCGGAGTGATTTTTTTCCCACCCAACACTAAAAGACTTGTAATCCCAAATCCCAAAGCTGACAGGTTTTAACTTGTTTGCTGGCAACAGAATCAAATTAATCAGGATCTCAGAATCAAATTAATTTGCAGTTCTTTAGGGATTAAGGTGTCTTTTTTCCCCTCATTATTGTCCATTCTTGCGAGTATGGACAAATGAGCGATCATTCTCTGGTGAAGTGGTTCTCTGAAATTAATTCTCTCTTATGAAAAAGGCATCAGCACAGTTCGGTTTTGATTTCTCTGCCCAAAAAATACCTGATATATCTCATCAGTTAATTACAAGGTTTAGTGTGCAGCTACTTATGTCCAGTCCTGGTGATCTGCCTCTATGGAGAGTGTAGTTCCAGCGGACCTGTCTTTAATATTCACATTCTTCTGAAGGCTCTGAATACATATAGATATAGATATGTTTTGCTGAATTTTAGGTCATTATTATTACTATTCCCATGCTAAAGATTCTGGTGGCTTTTACCTTCTTTAAAACAAGCTGTAGAATAAACCCAGGTTATATTATTCCTAGGCAGTTATTCTCATCCTATCACATCATATGGAAAGAAAGGAGCTTTTCACAGGTATTCTCAAGCATGGAGGCACTCTAACGGGCGCATAGTTGTGTTATATATGTGTGACATGTCTATGGAAAACCTCAAGTGATATACGACACAACACTGAAATCTTTGGCTTTCCAAATGACTTCTTAAATGAGCCACACGCCTGGCAGCTTTACTGGTAGTTGTTGTTTACATCACTGATGCTCAGCCAGGTTCGCATGGTTTCTCTTTCAGATAGCCAGAGTGTGAAAGGTTTACACTTCCTGCCTTTTTCCGCCAGTGTATTTTTTTTTACTGTTGACATCTGACGGAGATCACACGACCGATAAATATGGATTTCTATTTGTACAATCCTAAGTGAGCAAGACTACAAAGTTCGCAACTTTCACCAGATAAATGGCAGCCGCAACTAGATTATACCTTGAAGTGATACACAAGTGTTTTAATCAACACTTGGCATATCAGTGCTAGCACTTAACCTTGATTAAAAAAAGATAACGTGCAATATAATAGAACAAAAGGATAAGCAGAGCCAAGCAGAAAGTGTTTGAGTGGAAGGAAAGAAAAAAGCATCCACAAGGTCACTGAGCAGTGCTGGACTCGGGCCCTCCATGAGTGAAACACAGCTCTGCTTTGATTAAGAGGGTCTTTTACCGTACCACTGATTTTCTCAGCTAATAACTGGACACAATTATGTAGAAATGTTCACTTTCAGCAGGAATGTCCATATTTTTTTTGCAAATAACTGCAATAGCTGCTATAGCTGCTATGATGAAGACAGTAGATATTTAAAGATGTTACACAAGATGATCACAGAGGAAGCACAGCGTCTCAGTGTATAATGTCACGGAAAGCTCTACTAGCTGGTTATTTAGGCATGCCAGTTAGGGCTTGTGTATATATTGTATCAATAAGGATGCGGGAACGTCCTCCGACAGATAGGCTGGCAGTATCTCTCTGTAATGTGTGTTCCAGATGCTTTTGGCTACAGCTGCATGGAGTGGAGTATAGGTCAGAGATAAGCCTCAGGCCTATTAGCACTGAATGCTAATAGACTCCAACACTGGAGCAAACACTGCTGCTAATGCTTTTGCTTACAACCAAATTCACCGCTTCTTTACTGAGGCAAAATATGACACTGTCAGGATATGTGTAGGCCTAATTAATGTACGCACTGAAGATGTGTATGTGTGCGTGTTCTCTGTGTTTTGTTGAGTTCCTTGCTTGGATGATGAAAGAGCTAATGGCTTGTGTTTAAGAGCTGAAAACTCCAAAGGGAGTAAAGATAAAACGCAAAAGCTAGTTGCTTCTTCTCTTGCTCATCTTAAGCTGCTCCATTGAGACCCATTTAAGTGTGTATGTACATGCCTAAAGTGCAGAATTAGAGGTCTCTGATGTTTACAGTAGGGATTAGTTGGACACAGGGCTACAAGTGCGCTATAATGCAAATTTGCAACAGTCAACTTAGGGACGTATACCAGAGGGCTAGGGCTCTAAGCAAGCGCAACAAACACAGTTTTACAAAGTCTGTCTGGTAATGCCTGGTAGGGGAACTGGCTCTCATTTCCTGTCTGGTTCAATTCATGTCCAGACACCAATTAACAAGTCATCAAACCAGGCCTCCTCAAAGATGTCTACAGCTGACACAGGAGACGGAACCAGCACTGGCTCAAATGAAAGATGGAAGAAAAGGTCTTTTAAAGGTGCACATATTTGTCACTGTACTATGTACAGCGAAATGTGTCCTCCGCATTTAACCCATCTGTGGTAGTGAACACACACACACACACTAGTGAACTAGGGGCAGTGAGTACACACACACCCAGAGCGGTGGGCAGCCAACTCCAGCGCCCGGGGAGCAGAGAGGGTAAAGGGCCTTGCTCACAACCCACAACCCTGTTATCGATAGCCCGGTGCTCTAACCACTGAGCCACCACTGCCCCTTAACAATAAAAATGTTGTGTAGTTCAGGTTTGAAATCAGGCTGTTATAAAGTAATGAAGGATTTAGTATGTTAATTATAATAAAGTGTATTAGCCAAAAATGACAGTATGTAATGTGCATGAAAATCTCAAGAGAGCAGCAGTTTTAGAAATACTCGAAAAGCCTGTCTGATACCAACAATCATGCCACTCTCAAAGTCATTAGAATCTTTTTCCCATTATGATGGTTAATGGGAACATTTTCTAAAGCTGAACGCTACCCGCAGCATTACCTGAAGAAGTGACATCACAAAAAACAATAAATTAGTATTTAGACATAGACTGTACAGACTATAAAGACAGAGGAAAAAATAGCACAATGTTTACATGCTACATCAAACTTTTGTTAAAAAAATTAGAAAATCTAGACCTTTGATGTGGGCCTTTTAATGTTTAAGTATACAGTTTCAATAATGATAATAGCATATCTTCCAAACTACTACTACTACTACTATTATTGTTATTAATAATAATAATAATAATAATAAATAAATAAATAATAAGATGATGATGATGAAGGGAAGAAAAAGACTATAACGAAGAGATTTACCGCATTATAGTAACAATTTCCATTAGCGCCTTTATTCATTTCCCTGGGTTAGCTTTTCCAGAGGGTTTAATATTTCGTATGGCAGCTGTAGACTTTAAAGCTCTTACTTTGTACTTTGTGGTTTATCAGCAAATCCTTCAATTAATAACTTGAAGCCAAGCTATAAATATCATGGGAGTTTAAAGCTTTTGAAGTTCACTTAAATGCATGACAGTTTACTGAAATCTAAATACTTTCTGAAAGTATTCTCCAAACCTTGGTACTCCAGCAGTATCTACGCTGTAAAAAACAAAACAAAAACAAATAAAAAAGTCTTGTTGTGGTAAGAAAAGACAGTTTATTCAATAAATACTCAAAGATGGTTTAGTCTCAAGTATTTACTTGAGTTGAATATACACAGTTTATTTGCTTGTTACTACGTATAGTGTTATCTAGGTTGAATAGACAATATAAATATAAATATTTTTAGATGCTAAGCACGTCATTGACTTGGCCTTTAGCCAATAATGAATGTTAACTATCTAACTAACTAACTGATTTACTCACTCACTTAAATTTAGCAGGCTACATATTATCCACTGGATAATATTTAATAGGAGTGGTTTAATCAAGTGCAGACAATGGCTTTTAGTTTAGGGTGAATGGAGAAATAGGTCAGAAGGCAAAGATATAAAAGTGCAATATATGGCTAATAATACAGTTAAAGTTAAAACAATAGTTCATTGTCTTGCATGGAGGGATTGGACTGTCTCTTCTCAAAAACAAGATGGGAAGTAGAAAAGACAGCTGGTTTGGTAGATGTCTTTGCTAGATGTTGAGAATTTGACACCTTTAAAAAAATTGCCTGCCAAGATAACTTATTTGAATAATTGGCATCCTTATTCTGGTTATAAATGTAAATATAGCACACATTCTTCAATGGCAAATTATTATGCCTTGTAATGAAAACTGATTCACTCTCAGCTCAGTCTGTGAGGGTTGAAGAAACATAGTCCACATTATCTGGTCCTGTAGAGGTAACCTCATGTGGTAACTGCACCAAGTTAATATCTCATTTATGTACTGCTGGTCAATGGCAGTCCACATGCTTCAGAAACTTGTTATTATCTATTAGGAATCACCTACTGTTCATGAAAGTATTCAATATTTCAGTGTCTGCTGAAGTGATACAACTCCATTTTCTAACTTCTAACTAATGGTTACAGCCACTGATGTTCTTGTATTCAGGAGCATGGCTAGTTCTGGCCCAGCCTCAACTGTGAAATACCACCCTAGCGCATAGTGCTCCCATCTCCATCCCTGCCCCTTCACATGATTCCTGGCCTACATGTCTTATGTGGGGCCTGCATGGGTATCAGAATCAGAGTGGCTTGTCTTCCATGGGTTCCACATTGGCCCCACATATTGATGCCCACCTTTGTCAGTGATGGGAACAGGAGGAGTTAAACATGGGCCCCATCTGGGTTGTACACTGCTTAGGGGCCTAGATGGGACCCTGTGAGATTAAGGTGGGCTGTAGTGATGGGACCCATTTGGGAAACCCAGTTGTAAAAATGTATGTACAAACCCAGTCAGAGCCCAATGCGCTCATAGAGCCTAGCTAACCCACGTTCCACCCATGTCACATGAGCACATGAGCATGTTGGCTGGGTTCATACAGGAAAGTTGCATCTGTAAGGCAAAGATACATGAATTTTTAGAACACATGTACAACATGCTCTATTGTATCAGCAAGTACTACCGTGCTGAATTTGATACACATAGCTGATGGCTTCTTATTTGCAGCCCACCATTCTTCCTCTCATACAGGGTTAATGGAACTGCTGTACCAATTAAAGTGGAACGAGCAATTAACTACATGTCCAGCTTCATTGTATCTATATCAACTGTTCAAGACTTAAATAACAAATGGGACCTAAGGGGTGTGTGTGTGTACATGGGTGATTTCATAATTAGTCCAAAACTATATCTGGCACACCGGGAATTCTCCCAAGGGTCTTATTATCTGTGTTACCCAGCTTTAATCATTAGGATCATTTTTAATTGTAAAAAAGATCCTGGAAGAACACTGGCAAATCTCCCTAGGACAAATATAGCATTGATTCCCCTGGAAGATTTTGCAATCAATATGGTGATGATGGTCGTGGAGCAACAAATCTCTTTGGGTTGCTACACCAAAATATGAAAGTCAGGTGTATTCATTCTTTTCAGAAATGCCACGCTTTTCCTTTTTCTGGCCCTTAGATTAGAATAGGGTGTACTTGTTAAAAGCGTGTGTGTGAGTGTATGCCTTGTAAAGGGCAGTAGCTCTATGACTCATCTCAGCAATGCACAGTCTTTCCCAGCTTCAGAATAGGAAGTGACCCATGTTTGTCTCAAGAAAATCGAAAGAATAAAAAGAAAGTTTCTGAGTCAGTTGAACCTTTCATCAGGGCACATCCCAAACTCTCCTATCAGGCTGCCTAACCCATAGCCTGTGTGTGTGTGTGTGTGTGTGCAGGCGTGCAGGTGCATGTGACAGAGAGAGAGCCGTCCCTTGTTAGAACCATAAGTGTAAGATCATTCATTGGCTGTAAGTATAAAAATGTTCCACACTGAAAGTACAAAAGTACACTGATGACAGCAGCAGCTTTCAAACCAATTTCAAACCATCTGTTAAAAGATTGAAGCTGAGAGGAGGTAATGGTTCACGCTCCACCATGGACTTCCTAAAAACACACAAACTAAGACTGTTGGAATGACCCTCACTGCTCTCTGACCGAAAAATCATATAACATTTGTGTGTGTGAGAGAGAGAGAGTAAAGAAAATGATTAATAATTAATTTAATAATTATTCCTTTGTTATTATTATTCATTATTATTTCTTCTCTCCCTCTCCCTCTCCACCCCCCCCCCTTCCTTTCTCTTCTTTCTAATCTGCCAGTGCTGTCATCCCACTCACCCCTCACTGTTGTCTGTGTGTCTTTGGGGGTGTATGTGTGTACATGATGTGTGTGTGTGTGGGTGTCTGGGTGTGTGAGAGTATGTGTTTGTCATGGAATCCACAGTCTACCTCAGCACATAAGCTGTTATGGGAAGGGTGTGGGGATCTTCCTGTCTCTGTTTCTATGGAAACACCACCCCCATCTGCCAACCAGAAGGAGGGACAGAGGTTCCAAAATGCAAGCTGTCATCTTGTATGTGTGTGTGTAGGTTTGTATTTGTCTACGAATGTGTGTACATGCGTGTGTGTGTGTGCGTGTGTGTGTGTGTGTGTGTGTGTGTGTGTGTCTGTCTCACAGTGTAGATGTGTGAATGCACGTCTCCTTGTGTGTGTTGTTACAATCCAAATGTAATGCAAGGAGACTGGTGCGTGTAAAGCTGTCTGTTCTCATTCTTCTGCTGCTTCTCTCAGCGCTGATACAAACACACACACTCTCTCTCTCTCTCTCTCTCTCTCTCTCTCTCTCTCTCACACACACACACACATACATACTGCACTGCGGAACTCCTCTTTTCACAGACATTTTGAGGTGATCACCTGACTGACTACTATTCTTGGAGCTTTGCTGCTCAGTAGAGACTTTTCCTGAGAAGAAATGCCAGGGATGAAAAGACAAAACCCACAGGTGTGTGTGTCTGTGTGTGTGTGTAAGAGAGAGAGGGAGAGAGAGAGAGTGCAAGCAAGTGGTAAAGGGGAAAGTTACTTCTATTGCTGTGTAGTTGCACAGAGTGAAAGAGAGACCGTGAGATTGGGGAACAGGTGAGAAAGGGATCAATAAAGAGATAATCTGTAAAAAAAAAAAAAAACATGTTAGTGTAGAAATAGGGTCTCTCTCTCACTCTCTCTCTCTCTCTCTCACTGTCTCTCTCTCTCTGGGTTTGTATTTGTGTGAATTCTCCACAAGCCCAAAATGATCTGGTCTTGTGTTTAGAAGGGTCTTGTGTTTTATCTATCCATATATAATACATATAAATAATAATAATAATAATAATAATAATAATAATAATAAATGTAAGCATGTTGAGCTGCTTCGTATCTGGGAATGGTCATTGAATGTAACCGAAAGCCTGAAAATTGCATAAATAATAATTCATTCATAATAAAAAAAATAGCTTAGAAATATGTCCAGTGAGGGCCTGTGACTGACAAGTGCTCCAAAAATGTATAGGGCCCAAAATCCCTGACAGTGCCTCTGCACGTGACTTTGAGTTTGCTGAACATCACTGCAACTTTGATTCTGGGAACTGGGACTTTCCTAGATGTTAATACTTCTCCCAATAAACTGTAGAGGATTCCAGCAGCCACAGCTACTCCATCAGCAGGACCTGTAACAGTCTGTGTGAGAGGGAGAGAGGGCTTCCTGACATCTGGTTCATGCTGAAACTGAAATGTACTGATTAAGTCCCTACTCTTCTAATCTGGAAGATTACGTTCACACCTACAGTTCTCTCTTAATGTGAAGCCTCGAAGTGGTGATGTGACTGAGTGGGTAAAGCTGCGTTCTTCAAACGTCCACCTTTTCTCCAGATGTTGAGTTGGTCATGTGGTTTTTGGCTCATTGTCCTGCTGCATGATGAAGATCCTCCTATTCCTTACTTCTAGAAGTTAGAAGTCTGTTAGCCCCAGCTCTGGCACTACCTCTTTACTATGTTCCAGAAGGTTTGTGGCTTCTTGCAGTGCCTTCCTATTCTTACTGTATGTTTCTGCTCTCCATTTGTAATGAACTGGATTGAAATACCTGCAACCCTTTTATGTGGAGGTTGTTAGTGATAGGACTGATGGGGCTGCAGGAGGCCAACCTCCTAGATGTTTAGCTGTTAGCATATCAGTGGTGTGTCTTCCAGATTGTTGTATTGGCTGTGCTTAATTTTCAGTGCTTAATTGTCCCTCTTTTTTCAGCTGCAGGATGGCTTGTTTTTCTCTTTTTTTTGGTTTACCCTTTTTTTTTTTTTTAAATAAAAACATATGCCTGACTAGACATTTATTATATATATAATAAATATATTTATATATTTATATATATTTATATAGACAGTTATATTATATATCATAGTATAGTAAATAGTTATTAAATATTATTATTATAATTCATTAATATTAATAAAAAAAATCTAAAAATTAATTCAATAAATATAATATAAAAATAAGTGGGTTCTATGCTTCCATGCTCTAAGTTAGTTAAACTTGTTAGTTAAACTAACAAAAAAGAATTGGCCTTGTGATTCCAAATGTTTCAGAGGAGAATATATTTGAGCAATAGAACAGGAGATGGACTATGTTAATATCATCAGTGTAAATATCATCACGGCTGCAATTTGGTTGCAGGCACGAGCCGAAGGCGAGTTCAGTAGATCATCACAGCCAGGGTGTTTTTTGCGATAACACACAGCCTACAGTGTTCTTTTGCTTTTATACAACAGTTTTGTATGAAATAAAGAAATAAAAGGACTCAGAGAAGCTCTGAATTTAATACTGAATATTATTAATACTAGTTCCACTACAAATGTAACTATTCCCATTCAGCAGTAATTCCAAAACACCAGGAACAACTAAGCAGCACTTCGTTAAGGTACCTTTCGATCCCTGTATGCAGTCCAAGGTGACTGCTGATACTGTGAGGCTCACCTTTTGTGGTGCGGATAGAGCCATAGAACTGTGCAAGTACACAGCAAATTTAAATTTAATGCTCAGTGTGTTGGTTTTTACAAGTGGAAGAGAGAAGGTAAAGCTCTCAATTCTGGACACGTAACATTGTCGCTTTCCTGCAAAACTCTTGTATCTCCATTTTTATTAATTTATTGTTTGATTAATTGACGTAATTTAAACTGCCACTTATTCTTTACATTGTAGCAAACTTTCAAGATGAATGGACCAATAGAAATGCTCCAAAAAAATTCCTTTGACTCACTGAAAACTGAGAAAGTTTTTTTTCCTTCATATAATTTGCTGCAGCAATCTCTACTCTTCTACAAAGTCTTTACACTAAATGTTGCTATGAGGATTTGATAGCATTCAGCCACAAGGGCATTAGTGAGGTCAGGTACTGATGTTGGAGGATTAGTTCAGGATTACAAAGTGCACTCTAATGCATTTCAGTGGTACTGAATGGAGCTATATCACCAGTGCTGGGGGGAGGGGGGAGTTTTACACCCACTAGCCAGCGATTGTCATTGGGCACTGGGACCTTTGGCTCATGTGCAGCTGCTCCAGAGCAGCCCATTCTATTGATAATGCTTTTCTATGGAGATTATACAAGCACTGTGTGCACACAATTGAACACCTGTGTCAGACAAGGGTGCACCTTAAAGGGGCATTAGTCAAGATTCAACAAACCCGACCTCAAGTAGTTAGGAGGTGATCGATTGTGGTAATTCCCAGCCATTATCACAAAGCAAGCCTTTAAAATCTCTTATTCAAAGAGACCCAGTGTCTAGTAATGTTCTCACGTACATTACAACTTCTTCTTGGTATAAGGGGTGGTGTTTGGCAAGAGTGGGCATACACTCCTGTGTCTGAGGGGTGTGATGTTGTTAGCATTTCACCCTGATATGTGCTGCCCACTAAGACATTTAGATTATTGCTAGTGAAATTATAAACCTATAAAACATCAGAATTCAGCTTGTAATGAATAGCTGCTGTGCAAATGAGCTCTTATAAGCTTATCAGTCGTAACCTGAGTTAACTAGTTATTTTAAGGAGATTGGGTGGAGTTGGAGGGTTTTGTTGAGGACATTGGGTGGAGTAACGGGTTTTGTAGAATAGATGGGGTGGGGTAATGTGGTGTTGAGGAGATGGGGTGGAGTAAAGGGGCATTGAGGACATGGAGATAGAGTAACAGGTTTGTTGAGGAGATGGGGTGGAGTAATGGGCGTAGAGGGACATGGGGGTGGAGTAATTGGTTTGTTAAGGCCATGGGGATGGAGTAACATATTTCTTGTGGGGATGGGGTGGAGTAACAGGTTTGTTGAGGACATGGGGTGGAGTAACGTATTTGTAGAAGAGATGGGGTGGAGTAATGGGGCATTGAGGACATAGAGATGGAGTAACAGGTTTCTTGATGAGATGGGGTCTAGTGATGAGCGTTGAGGACATGGGGGTGGAGTTACTGGTTTGTTAGGGACATAATCTGCATGGAGTAACAGATTTCTTGTGGAGATGGGGTGGCGTGATGGGTGTTGAGGACATGGGGGTGGAGTTACTGGTTTGTTAAGGACAGGGATGGAGTAACAGATTTCTTGTGGAGATGGGGTGGAGTCATAAGTGTTGAGGACATGGGTTGGAGTTATGGGGTGTTGAGAAGATGGGGTAGCGTAATGGGGTTTTGAGGACATGATGGAGTAACGGGTTTATAAAAGAGATGGGGTGGAGTAATGAGGTGTTTAGGACATGAGGATGGAGTGCCGGGTTTGTTGAGGAGATGCGGTGGAGTAACAGGTTTGTTGAGGACATGGGGTGGAGTAACGGGTTTGAAGAAGAGATAGGGTAGAATAATGGGACGTTGAGGTGTTGGGGTGGAGTAACGGATTTGTGGAGTAGATAGGGGGGAGTAATGGGACGTTGAGGACCTGGGGTTGAATAAGGGGTTGGTTGAGGAAGTGGGGTGGAGTCCTCCAAAAAGGAGAGAGAAAAGTCACTAATGCTCCTTAATAAGAAGGGGTGTCTGGATACTTTTGGACAGTCTCTGGACATACGGTACTTAAAGATTCTTTCAGAAGTAGCGGCACGCGCCTGTGCCTGTTACCTCCCCTCCCTCTCCACTTGTCTGACTGAAACATTGTAAGACGCGACTTCAAGCACGAGACCAATTAGTACGAGACGAAGCAAATGCGCGGGAAACTCATCAGCCACGGCCGCCTTCTCCACCTTATTGTACCAGTTGAATAAAACACGCGCGCGCGCGCACACACACACACACAGCCACTCAGGCGCTTGCTGCTAATCAATTTAGCGGCAGATGTGCGAGAATAATAGATGAATGCGATGTGTAATCCAACGCACCTGCTCCTTCACCGGAGCGCCCATTCGGCCTCAAACGGGCTCGCGCTGCAATGAAAGCGCTTTAATTAAAAGGCCATTGAGGCGGAGCCTCTCATCAGGTCCCCGCTGCTATTTATAACAGCGAACAGCAGCGCGCGCGTTTCTGATTCCTGCCTTGCTCATCACGCGCCGTGCAGCACCCGTCCATTATATTTAATATAAACAAAAAAAAAAACAACAACAAAACTCGAGCTTGTCTGCTAAACGTGAGCTCTGATTCCTAGCATTGCGCTTAATTATTATTATTTTTTATTTATTTTTATTTTTTTTTAAGTTATTCGGCGATTTAGACAACACATGCAGCTGTCACTACCGATGTGATAGCTTTTTTGGGGAGGGGGGCGGTGCGACGTGCCTGGAGCCGCGCTCTCCTGTTGCGCATGCGCGATTCTGTAGCGAGAGGGGAGTCCCGGACCGTGTTTAACCCCTTTTTGGGGCCAAGCGCTAATACACGCGCCGCTGGAGGTCCTATACGTCTCCCCAGTGCCCAAACACCCCGACACGACCCCCACAACTCACCCTACCTCAACAACCTGAGGAGGCGGAAGCTGCCGCTTCTTTACGCGCACACACATACACGCGCGCGCGCCTGCACTCGCTATTTCCTCGCCTCCGTCGCGCAGCGCACGGCACTTGCCAAAGCTGCGCGAGGCGAGGGCGGCGCGTGCGGCAGATCAGTCCTCGAGCGGCGGCTGCAGTGAGCGAGCCGTTGACAAGGAGGGACGAAAAAGAGGAGTAGGAGGAAGGGGGAGGCGGGGAAAAGACCGCGCGCGGAGAGAGAAAGAGAGCGAGAGAGAGAGAGAGAGAGAGAAAGAGAGAGAGTGCGAGCGCGTGCGCGCCCGCGCTTGTTTCCTCTATGCCGTCGGGGCGAGCAGGGAGAGTACGCGTGCGGCGTTCGTGACGGCGAGAGTGGCGCGCGCGGCTGCGGGGCGGATGGATGGCCCCGGCATGGAGGAAGAGGAGGTGGGGGCTCCGCTCCCTCGCGTCCAGACGCGGCGGCGCAGGAGCCGCTGCCTGGCCGGCACGCCGCTCGCGCGCGTCCCCTGCGAGGACGAGTTCGACTGCCGCGAGCTCGAGGGCCTCTTCCAGAAGTACAACCTGAAGCTGGAGCAGACCGCCACGCTCAAGGCGCTCGCCGTGCTCATTGTGGCCGCGTCGGCGCTCGCGCTCGTCGAGCTCCTGTCGGTGGGCTCGCGCTTTACCGTGTCGGCGGGCTCGCACCCCGTGCACTGCGTCATCTTCGCCTCGCTCTTCATCGTGGCAAACGTCAAGTACCTGCAGGTGACGCAGCTGCAGCAGATCGCGCGCCTCGCGCTCCTCTTCAGCTTCACCTTCGCGCTCCTCTGTTGTCCCATACCGCTGGCGCTGGCGCGCGCGCCCCGACCCGCCGATGCTACTGCTGTGGCGTCGGCGGGCTGGTCTACGGTGTCGGCGGCGGCGCCCGAGCAAGGCGTGTGGCAGCTCATGCTCGTCACGTTCGTGGCGTACTCGCTGCTGCCCGTGCGCACGCTGCTGGCCGTGCTCTTCGGCGTGCTGGTGGCCGCGTCTCACTTCATCGTGACGGCCACGTCGGTGACAGCACGCAGGCCGCGCGTCTGGACTCCGGTAAGCCCACATGAAACGCACACGCAACGCACACGCACGCGCACGCATACACGATGTGTTCACTATTAACTTTGTAACTTTTAGCAAAAGCTGCATGTGCATGCATGTTCTGCCTGGGCAATGGCGCGAGGACGCCGGTGCTGTTGTGTTTACATTCCGTGCCCACCATACACGTGCATAATGATGTTTTGCGTGTCCATGCCTATGCCTATGTGTGTATGCAGAGGGTTTCAGCGCGGTGCCAAACGCCCGCGAGCGCACGAAGCCCCCCCTCCCCCTCTCTTAGACTCTTTAATACTTACTAATAGACACTAATATAAGACACACTAATGCTGTTTAACAATAAGGTTTCTTTTACCTCGTTAAAACCAGAGTTGTAACACCCCCTAACACACACACACACACACACACATGCCCAGGACAGTGTTACTCACGGCCTGACACCCAGTCCTTATCACTCTCACTCACCCAGTCACTCGCTCTCACTCGATGCCTGCACGCTAAACTCGACCTTGCGGGCTGCTCGTTGGCCCCACGATCACGGACCCCCTCGTGGGCATTAAAATCAAATCGATGACGGTGTGACCTCCGCGCTGCTGTGCCGTCTCTGTCTGGCCTGTCTGTTCTGACCTTATGCGCAAGGCAAGGCCACGGCCATCACATCTCATCCAGTCTGGTGCTGTGTGTGGGAAGCCAAGGCTCCATCACTGTTTCATAAGCCTTAAGCTGTTAATCTCACACTCACTCTCCACTGTGAACTTAAGAGAAGGTGTAGGCACTACTAGTTTTATCCATATTATTATTAATTTCTCACCATTTATATCAGAGCTGTTTATAATGAAGCACCAACACCGTGAGAAGCCAGCGGCAGTACTGTTAGTCTTGAGATGTGGATTTGGATCATTCAGCTGGCTAATTACCACAGACAGTCTCCGTAAGGCACAAAGTTAAAGATGAAACTTTTTTTTTTTTAACGTTTTCAATACTTTTAGAATGAAAAAAGCCAAGGAGTGCCATTCAAAAACCTGGACACCCCAGAGTTTTGAGCTCCCAAATAACCTTTACCAAGATCTCAGACCTTAATTAGCTTGTTAGGGCTATAGCTTGTTCACAGCCATCATTAGGAAAGGTCAGGTAATGCAAATTCCAAAGCTTATAAATACTTTCAAACCTGGTTCCAACAATCAGCAGCCACGGGCTCCTCTAAGCAGCTGCCTAGCACAAAAATGTTGCTCCAAACAAGGTAGAAGAAGGTTATAAGAAGATGAGCAAAATTGTTAGTAGCAAAGTAGTAGCTTTTTCCTCGGAATGAAGGGCAGTTAAGAGGAATAGTGGAGGTGGCGACGAGGTCTGGAAGATCAAGACAACTTTCAGACAGAACTTCATCCTCATAGGATTGCTAGGAAGGCTGATTAAAAGCCCTATGTGACTGCAATTAGTCTTCAGGAAGATTACCAGACTCTAGAATGGTGGTGCACTGTTCTACTATGCAGCGACACCTGCACTAATATGAATCAGAAGGTGCCAGCTGAAGGTTTTGCCATGGCCCTCAACCTAAACATAGCACTACTACTACTACTACAACTAAGCACTTTGCATTTTGTAAGGAAAAATGGGAGAAAAGTAGACCCCCCCCCCCAAAAAAAAAAAAAAAAAATGTTTACAGGGTGTGATACTTGCCAAAGGGGTTGTTACTAAACACTGGTCATGCAGGATGCCCAAAGTTACCTTTGGGCCCTTTTCCTTTTTTGTTATTTTGAAACTAGTGGAAAATAAAAGATGGAAATGAAAAAGGAATCTCAAAAATGATTTAATTCATAACTTTATGACTTAACCAGGAGGGCCCAAACTTTTGCATGACACTATATACAAACTAGTAGAAGTCTGTTGGAAGTTAGGTTTCTGTGCTGCAGATGTGGCAGATGAGATCAGCTTAAAATGATGGAGTAGTCCTTTAATATCATGGGCAATAAGGGGCAGATAATAGAAGAACTTCAGACTGCTAGGAATATCAGCTCTGATTTGTCTTACTCATAATAACCACCACATTATCTCCTAAACAAAACAGTACAGTGAAATGCAACATTAATGATTTCAGGACTGGTGTTTTTAATTGAGAACACTCTCAACTCTCACTCACAATTAATAACTGGTATTTTTTCCACCGCTGGGACTTAACTGAAAATGGTAGGAGGAAGTAGGAGGAAGGGTATTGTGTCACATCGCAAAGTAGCAAAACATGGAGATACCAGGTTTTCTCTTCCTCCAGAATTCATTTGTCATAATCATGAAGTGCTTTACGCCTGAAGAAATGTCAATGCATTACTTCTGTCCAGTGACTAAAGGCTAATACCATTGCGACTGAGCACATTTGGTCCTGGCATGCAGAACTGACTGTCACCTTCCTTTTTCTGTGGAGTGTCGATAAGGTTAAAGGTGTTACCCAATCCATAGCTGAGGATCAATAACTTATGCCCTTTACACAATCCACCAACTGCACTCTATAATCTGAGTGCTTGCGATAATGAATGGCTTCTGTCTATGTGCCTCTGTGTTCTCTGTCCTGTCCAATGCTCTTATGGCCCTTTTACGATGCTGTAGGGTGGAATTTGAAAATGCAATACGTGAATGGCTATTGATCGTCCAAGATGGGCTCTTTTTTGTAAGCCTTGTCAAGAAAATACAGACCAAAAGGCAAGGTTATCAATGTAATATCATCTGTCTTTTTTTGTTCTTCCTCGTAAAAAGAGGGGGACCATGCTGCACTAGTTTAACCCTTATGCTGATAATAAAGAGTTTACTAGTCTGCCTTTTATTTATCTTGTATCCTTTTATTAATCAAATCAAATCAAATTTATTTGTATAGTGGGTTTTACAACTATTGCAGCTTTACATAATCAGTAATTAGTGAAAGACAAGAAATCAACAACATGAAAAATCTAAGACCCCCAGTGAGCAGCCAAAGACGGCCATGGCAAGGAAACTATTTATAAATTATTGCTAAAAGTCTCCAGACCACCCAAACTGTTGTACTGCTGAGGTGTGCAGCATTTTCATAATCATAATATAATAATTATGGTGTAGCATAACTTCATATAGTCATAGCAGAGATGGTCAGAGTAATGAGAGTAATGATGGTTTATAGTGGTAATATTAATAGTGGCAGATAGTTAAGAGTTAATTTAGGTTTTATTAATATTCCATAATAATATAGTGACAACCACATTTACCATTTGTGTTGGACACAGATGGAGTTTGACCTCCTTTAATCCATCTGTACAGCAAACACACACACTCGCTAAGATAGTGAGCACACATGCATGGAGCCATGGGCAGATTAGGGGCCTTGCTCAAGGACCCAACAGTGGTGGACATTCACAGCTTGGTAAATGCAAGTATTGAACCCACAACCCTGTCATTAATAACCCAGTACTCTACCCACTGAGCCACCACTGCCCCTCGCTGAACCACTACTGCCCCAAAGAAGGAAGTTTAAAATGAGTAGTGATAGATTAGTGAGATATTAATAGACGTTATGAAATACCAACTGGAGCACAAGCCGAAGAAAACAAGTGAATAAGAATATACTTTATACTTCACTATTAAATTCATTAAACACAAACATTACCTCTTTAGTGATCTTAGTGTCATGCTGAACATGTGTGCTCAACACGTTCGCTCAGGAACTGTCACAGCGCATCCAACAATAAGGACAGCACAGAAAGCACCAGTTACCTGTGTCTATTTTGGTGAAATTTGAATCTTGCCGCTGTCTTATCAGAATTTCATGAGAAACACACCATTATGAATTATGAATATGGATATACAAATGACAACAGCATTACAGTGACATTGTGGCTGCATGTATATTTAAAGTCATTTCTAGAGTTATACTGTGGAGCATTTCTGTGTGTTGTGAGTTTGTACATTCTAAATACCGCCTCAGATCAGGGATTGGGTTACACCTCTTGGATTACACCTCTAGGCAAACCACGGCTGACCAACAAATATGACCACTTTGACCATGGTGACAGACAACTGCTGCACCACTCTCAGCACTACACACTTTGCTATCCCGTAGCTATGAAGAGCGCCTAATTCTAGTAAAGCAGAAGCTGATTTTTTTGCGACTAGTATACTTCACATTGCATGGAAAACCATAACCAGGTATATAAATAGTCATCATAAATGGTGGTCTTGTGGTTCTGCCGTCCTCGTGTGCTTGTACCCACTGTGACCACAAGGCTGTATAGTTTCCTGTTTCTCATTATGGTGCTAAAAACATACACACGTGTGCCCTCTATTGGGTCTCATTGCGTTCTTCGACGAGGACTACATTAATCTGGGTTCAGTGATTGCCTTACCCAAAATTCTGTGAAATACAAACCAGGACAAGGTGAAGGGTTTATTTACAGCTGTCTGATCAACATGTGAGTTAAAATGCGTTTATTGTGAATTGTGTCACTGTAAACAAGCAAATTAGAGAGTATGGTCAATAATGATTTTGCTGGGTATGGCACATTCAGATGCTACACTTCGGCTTGTTCCAAATAGAGAACTAGAAATGTTCTAGCACAATATTTAAAGACACTTTTTACAAAGTATGATATGTATCGCAATATTTTGTCATGTAGACAAAATGCACCAATAGGGTAAAAACAAAAACTGCTATCCAAATACTGTCCCATACTTAAAATATGCTTCACTCTAGTGAATTAAATACACTCTTTGTAATGAAATGTGCAGTAAATCAGTGTTCTTTAAGCACTGAGATATTTACAATACACTCATAACAATTTATCATTTATCATGATTAAACATTGTCATATTGCCCAGCTCTACCTGGAACCCTCCAGGTCTCTTGTAGAGGTCTGTGCAAGACCTCTTTTTAAAAACCTGGCTTTTGCAAGAGTTTGTCTCGCTCCCACCTGCTCCCAGAGAAACCGCTTGTCCAACCTTTGTCCAGCTCCCACGCACAACCTAAACATTTCAGCCTGTTCTCACCAGTCCCATAAGGCCTAACCAACATTGATTAGTTGACACAGTCTATCCACACATGAATGGATTTCTCCTAAAGAAAAATATGGAATTATTATTACCTTTGTTGCTATTATTAGTTACTATTTACTTTTATTTCAAACACAAAGCAAGAATGAAACCACAGAGCATGTGAGATGCAGAGAGATGTGTGTCTTGGCACACACCCTACACGAATTCAGTTTATTAATATCTCAGGGGCTCTGAGTGGTCCAGCAGACTAAGGCACTGCCACTATGACCTGAAGATCGATGGTTCATATTCTGGGTCATGATACCTGCCATCAGCAGCCAGAGCCAGAGAGAGCACAGTGGGCCTTGCTCTCTATGGGCTAGGAGGTTACTAAATTAGTAAATGCTGGTATTTGTTGTTCATCTCTGTAGCTGTTACTTTGTCAAGAGCGACGTCAGGTTGATTCATGGTTGGAGGTGGTGCTGTTAGAGCATCCACACAGCTTGGGACAGATGTTATATATCCTTCAGGATAAGGAGGAGAACATCAATAAGGATGTAAGCTACGCTTCTCTAGCACCCCCTGGTAAAAACTGTAATCTGTTCATTAGATTTACAGCGTAGGATTAAACAATATTTGCTTGTTTTGATACTGGTGCGTATGAGTCTAAACTGAGACATCCTAATTTGATCTAAATGGAAAAAATGACTGCTTAAGATATGAGGATGGTTCTTGAGACAGCATGTAAAGCCCCTTACTGCCATTTTTCTGAGTTGTGTAATCGGCTCTCTAGAATTGGGGAGGAAAATTAATTTCTCAAAAATAAAATGTATATCTCACACAAATCCCTTCCCTGCCTGCACTGTGCTGGGCAAATGCAAGGTATTGGGTGAATACCACAGGAGTTCAGACGTCTAGTGTGGTTTTGGAAAAGGACTGCTGAGCTTAGGGCATCTTTTAGGAGGTGTTTTTACTCAACATGACCGGTTTAATTTTTCTAGAAGAAATGCCGCCCCCCTTAAGTTGAGATTCTGATTGTTTTTGCCCCTGGGTTTGAGGGTCTGTCTCTCCCTGCCTGTAGGTCAGACGTCTGTGTAGTTTAAGGACATAAGAGTTCTGGACATCAGAAAGTGGTGGGGCAGATGCTCGCTCACCCCCTGGTTCTGGCGGCCATGTTTCAGATCGGATTTATTGAGAAATGAACCCAGTAACCCCTCTCTATGCAAATAAGCGTCCCCCTCCCTTCTCTCTCTCTCTCTCTCTCTCTCTCTCTCTCTCTCTCTCTCTCTCTCTCTCTCTCACTCTCTGTCTAATCCTCCATCGCTTTCTCACTCCAGCATCCTCCTCACATATCTGTCTGTCGTTTACACCTCCCACCGTTTGTCTGAAAGTTGGTGTTCTGGTGCTGAATACTGATTAAATGTCATGAACACACAAACACACACACACACACACATGCAGCAAGATGACCCCGTTTCCTCGGTGTGCTTGTAGCTGGTGGCGAACGCAGTGCTGCTGGTTGGTGTGAACCTGTCTGGTGTGTTTGTGCGGGTCCTCACTGAGCGTGCCCAGAGGAAGGCCTTTCTACAGGCCAGGAACTGCATCCAAGAGCGCCTGCAGCTGGAAGACGAAAATGAAAAACAGGTCAGAAAAATACACACACGCTCACACACACACAGAAGGCGTGCGTGGATGCAAGCACGCTAGATTGCGCAAGCCAAGACACTGGCACAGTGTTTCCAATCAGCTGATCAGGGATCTTATTTTCTCCTTCAAGTTAAAAAGTCACAATTTTGACAGGTAATTACCTTGCAAGATTGCCTTCAGCCCCCCCCCCACCCCCTGACTGCCTTAAAGGTCAAGCTTTATCTGCAAACACACACACACATTAACACACACAGTGATTGAAATCCGGGGTGCTAGGTTAGTGGGCTGCCTGAATTAGCATTCTGCTCATGCAGCTGTAAGGCTATTAAAGGAGGACTCCACCAGGTTTCAACTAAATCTTTATCTTCTGCATCTGAGAGATATGTGATCGATTGCCATTTCGAATAGTTTTCTGCTTCTAATGAAAGAGCAGAAGATCTAACATCTCAAAACATGCATGTAGTAGAATTCTGAAGAATTCTGCCTATTGGCTTGTACTGTGCGCATTTCAGTCATTGGGTTTCCCATTGTTTTACTAAGTACAGGGAAAACACAATAGCCTTACTGGGCCGGACTCCTCCAGCACCTACAGACTGGCCGTGTTGTAAGGAGCAAATAACAGTCCAGAAACCTGTTTGCTCAGTCATGAACAAGGAATAATGGCCTGTGTTACCATTTGCGTAATATCTGACACTGTCGTCCTAGATTTGCATGATCCGTAACACAACACTGCCCTGTGAAGCATACCGCTGTAAATATCCTGGTAAAAAATAGATGTGGAGTTTATTATCTGTCATAAGATGTCCTCAAATATATCTGGTTCCACATACAAGTGATTAACATGCTCTTCATGTGCACCCTGAATATGGTTAAACAGACTTGAGCTTCATAGCAAACATCTAAACAGTGTTTGAGAAGAACTTATTTTGCAGTGTGAATGAATTAGCCAATCACAGTAAAGGACAGATATAGATATTAATGGCATTTAAAGGAATGATTTACTAGAAAAAAATAAGTCATCAGTCATCAGCACAATCCCGCAGTTTATGTCAAGTGCTGGGACTCTGTATATACACTATATGGACAAAAGTATTGGGACACATGCTCATTGTTTCTTCTGAAATCAATGGTATTAAAACAGTTTATCTTGCTTTTGTTGGAGTTACTGCCTCTACTGTCCAGAGAAGACTTTCTATTCGATTTTGGAGGATTGCTGTGAGAATTTGATTGCGTTCAGTGACAAGAATGTTAGGGAAATTGGGATGTTGGATGATCACCACCCCGACTCATCTCTAACTCCCCAACTCATCGCAAAAGTATTGGATCATTCCAGCTACTCCACAGTGGATGGGTGCAGCTAGTAGCTGAATGCATTCAAGGGGTGTCCACAAACATCAATATTTTATGTTTATTTATGTTTTTGTGTTTTATTAAACAGTATGTCTGTCTTTTATTTGATTGCATGGCTGTGATTCTGAGATTTTCAGTTTTCTTTGTAGCACGAGGCATTTTAACACCCAATCCTCCTGTGTGAAAAGGGGACTGCCTCCTTCCTACTCTCTATAGAAGCAATAACTACAAATGCTGCCTATAGTTGTTAAGTAGTGTTTTACAAGGCTGTGGAGGAATTTTGGTCCACTCCTCCATTTCAATAGGGTGAGATAAACTTGCTTGGTGCTTTGTATCATTGTCTTGTTGCATAACCCACCTGCACTTCAGCTTTAGGACAGATGACCTGACACTTTAGATTCATCTGTCCATAACACATTGCTCTAGAACTCCAGAGAATGACTTAGACTTTCTTGGTGAACTGTAGACAATAATTTCTATTATTCCTGGTTAGCAGTAGTTTCCACTGTGCTATTCAACGAGTTCCAATACCTTCCAGTGTTTTCTAATGGTTTAGTCAAGAACACTGACCATAACTGAGGCAAGGGAGACCTGCAGTTCTTTAGGTGTTGCTCTTGGTCATTTTTTGGATGATTTCATGGTTTGCTTTTGCAGAAGTCAGGGGAGGTCATCTAATTCAACTAATTTTAGCTGTTCCTATTGTTATGTCTCTTACTGTAGTTCGGTGGAGTCATAACTTTATATAATAACTTTTGAACCTTTTCCAGACTGAGCCCTGAGGAGTCTCTCTGTTACGTGATGTGTCTGATTGGACAACCTGTGTGCTGCCAAATTCACTCTGATTTAAAGGCCAAAAGTTAGGTTTAGATTAGGCAGGGCTGGCCCAAATTAAGGCTGTCTGTTAACTGAAGCATTCGTGCTGGTTACAGATCTGTGATCCTACTCCTGTTTTCACACCTGAATATTGCAGAATTCATACTATGCAAGTAGGGCCGATTCAGACATATTTGAATGAATCCCAATCCAGTTCTCAGTCTATGTTTTAACCACAGTGTCATCTGGTAACTTCAAGGCCCCATTAACAGACATTACTGACCAGGTGGCTGCAGCAGTGCGGACAATCTCAGAAGGTAAATAAAGGAGTTGAGAACCTGCAGTGTGAAGCTATTTTACAGTGGGACATGTATTACCTGAAAAATCAGACATTATCACTGAACTACCACTGAAACACTCTGTTTTACCTACTTTACTTGTATTTAAACCAGCACTGAAAAGCTCATTCAGAACTGAGTGGACTCACACATGCTATAAAAACTCAAAACAGCACATTCACCCACTATAAACCAGCTATTTCACACCAGTAGTAGACGAACAACAACTACAGATATCAGTCCAGAGTGTGTAACCACTACACACACAGTGATTAGATTGCAGTGTTGCAAAGGAGCTGAGAGCTGGGAGGAGTCAGGGAGGAGAGTCAGATTGAATTATAAAATATTAAACACTATAAAACAGTAATTTTAAGAAATGACTAAACATAATCAATCAGTCCAGAATGTCTTATTACGGAAACTGCTACTACAAATAGTGATTTTATCCCAGTAGTTATTAGCTAGCAACATTCTATCTAAACTGTGTGACTGTATTATTTATTTATATAATGTATATTACATAAAAATATCCATTTGTGAAAATTCTGAAATTCTGATGGGGCAAACAATGTTTCATGACGCTGTAGCTATCAAGCGGCCTGACGCACTAGAGGAGAATGACAACATATCTGCACCACACATATCATTTTTCAGAACTATATTGACCCCACACGCTGATTAGTTGCTCATCAAAGGAAATTTGAACCTGAGCTGCCTCACTTGAGTAATGCGGTGGATTAACACGGAGCAATTTGTCAATTAAGCAGAACGAAGCGAGAAATGAAGAGATGTAATACGTCTTCTTTCTAACTACACTACAGATGACACCTTCTCACTTGTTCCTTAGCGACTGAAATTGGTTATAATTGTTTGCACATGACTCATCCACCTCCTACCTAACAAACTCCCCAAATAGAAGGTAACACCACCCACTCTATACATTAACACACACTCACATTAACGCATACACAATAAACACCTTTATCAGTATAGGCTAGTGCGTAGGCCCACTCAACTCAAACATTTGCTCATGACTACATTATATGACAGCAATGTCTATCCCATAGGCATAGGAGCACTTATCAAGTGTGTGGTCAGTGGAGTTTAGGTGGTGTTAAAGTGGTCTACCACAAGGAAAACAGACGAAAACCTGAAAATGCGTGTTTTAAGACTGGCTTGTACTGGACCCTGAGAAACAGTGTTTGCACTGAATTTCTCCAGTATATATTACGTAGTATTTTTAGTCATATATTTAATATGTAGTGTTAAGTGTTAATATTCACACAACGCTGCTGTCTAATGAAAACCATGTATCTTTTGTTTTTATCAGTTTTTGGTTTTCTCCATGGTTTGAACCCTGTAGCTTCTTTTGTACCCATTGTAAATAACTCTAGATTAACAGACCAATAGAAATGCTCTAAATTAATTGGAATATACTCTTATTTTATATTGACTTCTATTCATAGTTAAGAACATTATTGCCTTATCCTGTAAAGTCACCTGTTTAGAGATACATGTTTTTCATTGGACAGTTTTTATTGGCTATATGGTGACATTTGTAGACTGATGAAAAGGGAAGGTTTTAATTGCAAAAAGCATTAAATGCTTTTTTAATCTAATTTGCACTTTAACTTTACACTTTAGGTGCCTTATGATCCTTATCGTGGTGTTTGAGAGCAAATCTATGTAAAAACGTTTATTGCAATTTATGTGTAATAGCCAACAACCCAAGCTGTTGTGAATGGATATTAGACTAACATTCTAATGGATTTAGAATGTTAGTCTAATATCATGCAATGAAAAACCTTTACATTTATGTGGGAATCTTAATGAAGGCAGTGGTAGTGTTTTAAAATAGTTCTTTTATTATAGAATTGCATAGTAGAAGAGATAGTGTAGAGATACGTACTGTTATAATGAGTAAAGTAAGGGGTGTAAGGATGCTATGCTAAATTTCCTGGAGATGATTTAAACCTGAGGGAATATTGGTGATATGAAGTAAAGAGTTGACCCCTTGTTAACCCCTTGAACAGCCTGTGTCCAAAAGTTCTATTACCCGGGAATAGCCCCACCAGTTTCTACAGAAGTCCCTGTAGTTACTGAGTAATACACCTTAGTGTGTGATAAGCCTTGCTGCGTTAAGAGTTAAACTAAACTGGGCCTGACCTCACTCATATGACACTTAGTGAAGGACTATGCAGACATAAGGGGGAATAGAGAAACCGTCTGGTCAGAAATATCTATTGTTCAAAGTTAGCACAATGCTGCGGCCGAGTCGAAAGAGGTTGAGGGAATTTACAGCCACCAATCCTTTCAACAGAAACGTATTGTCAGCTTCTCAGTGGTACTTCTGCAAAGTACTGTGGTTGAACCTTGAACAAAAGACAACATTTCTGACCAGATGATTTCTCTTCCCTGTTTTTTCCCCTGCTTGGTCCTTTACTTTCAGGAGTCAGGTGAGTCTGGTCTTGCCTATAGTTTACTGCTGACTGTTCGCATTACTTCACCAAATTCTTCTTTAGTCTGCACTCAACTGATGATCAAGCACTCCACTTGCTTTGCCATAGTGTAAAATTCAGTGTACCCTAGTGTTTGAAATTAATATTTGTAATAATATAAAACTAATTTAATTGAAGACAAATAAACATAAAATATCATAATATAAGCATTGTAAATAAATATTCTCTTTAGCAATTCCCCTAATAAAATGAATCCAATGAATTCTATCCACTCAATAGAAAGAAGTTCAGAATCAGTTTCTCAGTAGTGCAGTTTTAAAAGGCCACGGAGAATCTCAGTAGTAGAGCAAGACATGTGTGCACTGTTGGGGATCAGACCCATCTTAGAAGCATAATCTCTCTGGTGTGTGCACTGCAGCTCTTTTTCTCCTGCTGGTTGTGTGTCAGAACCACAACTGTTATAGTGCTGTTGTGTAAAGGCCTTTAGCAAAGCAAATGCAACTATAGGCCGCGTCTCAAGTTTCAAAGAGATCTTAACGTCTGTAAGAGCAGGTGTCCTGACTCACTGGTAGCAGCTTGCCTAATCAAGAAGACATTTATCACCTGCTTTTAGTACCGTGTGGTTGATGATGAACTGTATGCGTTTCCACGGAAACTTACCTCTGCCATGCCAACCAACTTCAGTGCCGAGCTGTGATCTCCCACTGATATCGCCCACTTAGCAGCAATCAGAAAGTTAACGAGCCAGCCCTCATCAGCCTACAAACACGTGTACCTCAGATCCGTCCAACACAATCCAAATAGGTTGTTAAAACAGGTGGATGGATGGATGAGTAATTTGGCAGATAGATGGATGGGTACAGTGGTAGAGATGTGGTACAGATGGTAGGGGCCATTTTCACGGTCAGTATACTGCAGGACTAAAACTCTTGCTGTTTCATTTGATGGTGTTACATCAGTATTTTCAGATGTGAACTCAACAGGTCAGTAATGTAATGTAATAAATCGCTATTATAAAGCCTGTTGGAACAGGCATTGAAGACACCCTGACCTCACTAATGTTCTTGTTGCTGAATAGAATCAAATGTAATTAAAAGCCATCCATGGACAGTAGAGGCAGTAGCATTTTTAAATACCCTTGATTTTACAAGAATGAGCAGTGTCCCAATACTTTTGTCCATATAGTTGTTATGAACAGATGTGGAGGGTCCAAAAAGGTCAGTGTTATGGGAGGGGAGTTGATTATGTAAATCTGTGTTTATCATTCCTCTTATAGGAACGCCTCCTAATGAGTCTGCTGCCCAGAAACGTTGCCATGGAGATGAAGGAGGACTTTCTTAAGCCACCAGAAAGAATCTTCCACAAGATCTACATCCAACGGCATGACAACGTCAGGTAGAGAGAGAGAGAGAGAGAGAGAGAGAGAGAGAGAGAGAGAGCGAGAGTCATTGCCTTTCTCTGGTGGCCTAAAAGCCTACTCACAATACCTCAATACAGCACTCACGTCCTGAATGGGAGCTAATTGACAGTTCATTGAGTTTTTTGCAGACTGGGCTATAGGTGTCAGTTCTATTGCACTTAAACGGGAATGTGAATG
Organism: Salminus brasiliensis; assembly: GCF_030463535.1. Taxonomy (NCBI): domain Eukaryota; kingdom Metazoa; phylum Chordata; class Actinopteri; order Characiformes; family Bryconidae; genus Salminus; species Salminus brasiliensis. The sequence continues at coordinate 50,705,079 of NC_132878.1, read as the reverse complement.
CTGTGTGAGTCAGCAGGAGTCAACAGCTCTCCACACGCACAGGCACACTCTTGAGCCTGGCACCCAGCCAGCGCCTGCACGGCACCCAAAGCTATCGCTATCAACTGAAGAGCTGCTCAATTAACTCGCACTGCCCACACAAATACACTGAGAGGGAGAGAGAGGGCAGAGGGTGTCATCGCACAGACAGCACATATGCATGAAAACACTCGTGTGTGTGTGCACTAACACACACACACATACACGCATTTACCCCAGAGACATGTCTCAGTCTGCCAAGCCATTTGTAAGTGAACGATGATGTGTGCAGACATCTGTCCTGCCCTAAAGAGCAGTGTGTACATGTGTGTGGCAGTGATGTAGTGTGTTGGAGCGCTTCATCAGGGACCTCCAGCAGCTGTAAGGTTTACTGGTTTAATCTCAGGAGTGGCATAAGGAACGCTGACCTTCTGAAGTGTCCTTCCACTGACCACTGCTGTTGTACCCTTGATTAGGTCACTTTAGCCCAAGTTCCTTTGCAATATGGCATGAAAAAAAGAGCCTGGGCCCTACAGCTCGTTTCTACTGACTAACTTTATGCCGTGTTGATCCCAACACAGATTGCAGATGTTTAGTTCACACCATCCTCCTTCTCGTACGTTCATTGAAAATGTCCTTTCAAACTAAGAAACTTTTAATTATGATTTTTTTCCGGGATGTTTAAAAAGCACTGATATGACGGGCTCCAAGTGTCTCAGTTATACCACTATGGCCCCTTGGGTCGCGGGTTCAAATACAGAGTCATGCCAGTTTAGTCCCAGAGTGCACAGTTGGCCATGCTCTCTCCTTGTGGGTAGATGGTGCTCACTCCCCTCATCACTCTTAAGCTATGTTGGCTGGCACAGGTGGTGTGGTGGTTCTGGAGACCCAACGCTTTTCTCCGAACGTGGCAGCTGCCCGGCGGCTGTTTGAAAAGAGGTCATATGTAGACAGGGAGTTACGAACAGGTGGGTTAATTGGCAGTACCCAAAAAAGGGAAAAACTGACAAATTAAAAAAAAAAACACAAAACATTAATTTAGGGAGAGTGAGGAGGGAAGGTTGTAATATGGGATGAACTGTAAAGCTATTTATCAGAAATAAGCTACAGAGATGGTATCACAGTTGTACACACTCATCACCCTCCTGAGCTGACATGTGTTAGTATCAAACGATACTAGTTGTATCTATGTGTTATCAGAATTGCAAGATAATGAAATGTTAGAATTGTCTGTGAATTACCATCATCTATCATTAAAACGGTCACAGTCACGGCCTAATCTAATGTGCAGTTATTGCTAGCTGAAGTAACAAACACACGTCTTTTTTTTTTCCCTTTCAGTATCCTGTTTGCAGACATCGTCGGGTTCACCAGTTTGGCTTCTCAGTGTACGGCTCAGGAGTTGGTCAAACTACTCAACGAACTCTTTGGGAAGTTTGATGAGCTCGCTACAGTAAGTGCCCATGCTAATGTCTGA